>NW_020171994.1:2077056-2093240 GCF_003031525.2 Neophocaena asiaeorientalis asiaeorientalis
AAACAACCCAATCCAAAAATGGGCAGAAGACCTAAATAGACATTTCTCCAAAGAAGATATACAGATTGCCAACAAACACATGAAAGGATGCTCAACATCACTAATCATTAGAGAAATGCAAATCAAAACTACAATGAGGTATCACCTCACACTGGTCAGAATGGCCATCATCAAAAAATCTAGAAACAATAAGTGCTGGAGACGGTGTGGAGAAAAGGGAACTCTCCTGTACTGTTGGTGATAATGTAAATGATACAGCCACTATGGAGAACAGTATGGAGGTTCCTTAAAAATCTAAAAATAGAACAACCATATGACCCAGCAATCCCACTACTGGGCCTATACCCGGAGAAAACCATAATTCAAAAAGAGTCAGGCACCCCAATGTTCATTGCAGCTCTATTTACAATAGCCAGGACATGGAAGCAACCTAAGTGTCCATCGACAGATGAATGGATAAAGAAGATGTGGCACATATATACAATGGAATATTACTCAGCCATAAAAAGGAGTGAAATTGAGTTATTTGTAGTGAGGTGGATGGACCTAGCGTCTGTCATACAGAGTGAAGTAAGTCAGAAAGAGAAAAATACTGTATGCTAACTCATATACATGGAATCTGAAAAAATGGTACAGATGAACCTAGTGGCAAGGCAGGAATAATGACACAGACGTAGAGAACGGACTTGAGGACATGGTGGGAGGGGAGGGGAAGCTGGGACGAGGGGAGGGGAAGCTGGGACAAGGTGAGAGAGTAGCATTGACATATATACACTACCAAGAAGGAGGGGATATGGGGATATATGTATACATATAGCTGATTTACTTTGTTGTACAGCAGAAACTATATATAACAATTATACTCCAATATAAATTGAAAAAAAAACCTTATCTCACTGGAAAAAAAAGGTTCAGGATTTGCGCAGATAAGGTAAAGTAAACAAAATGTTTTACCCCACTGGTGGTTTCTCCAAGCTTAACTTCCCCTCTCCCCGCGTACTCCTTCCATCCTAGTTCCATGATCCTGGCATATACACACCTCTGACCCCTCTTCTATTCTGCACAGTTCCCCAAGATAAGCAAAACTAATAGAGGTAGCTATATGCAGAGTGCCCATGAGTGTTACCACATCTATTGATACAAGATTTAGAGAAGTGTGTGAGCTGTATAAAATGGACATTCTGGCCTCAAATCATTGTGCGTTTAACATGTACAGTTGATTGATTTCACCTTTTTTTCTTCCCAGACAGAAATTAATTATTCCCCTTGCATGTTAGCAAACCAACATGTCATGTTCTTTGGGACTTGGAGTGTGTTAATTCAAACCAAATTACAAAAGTCCCCGGATGTCAACTATAACTGTCTAGGAGTACTTTCGTTGCAACCCTATTCCAGGCATCTTAGGGAAGAATATTATAGAGTAAAAATCATTCCCTTTAAATTAGGTGTACCCATAGGATTACACATATCCCACTGAAATGTTCAGTAAAATCTTGATAGGCCAGAACCTTTGCTATCTGGGATATCTGTGGTACTCTTCTTTTAGGAAGAATCACATATGAGAAGGAAATGACCTGAGAGGGCAGGGATATAGACCAGAAAAAAAAAAAAAAGGAGCCTCCATGTAGCATCCTGGGACCCCTTCCCATTTAGTCCATGTCCTGCAGCTCTGACAAATACAGACTCAGACAATGGGAAATGATCTACTGGAGAATAACTCAGAAGCCACTGAGCTCTCAAATAGCAAAGAAAGATTTTCTATCATCTCCACGTGACTCTACCTTATGAGACAGGAAGTTTGCCTCTGACAATTTAGAGAGATTTGCATCAATAAGGGTTTTCCCATTAGGCCTCAATGAACCATACAATTCTGTAAATTTGCACAGTCCATACTCCAAGAGTCCCCATTACATAAAAGATTTGCTGTAAACTCTAATAAATACCTTAATAAATTAATGAGTTTTCTAAAAGATAGGGCCCACAGGAACCCACAAATCCTAGGATATAATTCCCAAGGGCTGAGGAAGTTGCTTGTGAATCAGACAGGACCTTCTCCAGCTTGGGAAAGAAGTGGGGGTTCTAGTTCTGCCCCAGCCTGGCGTGGGCTCCACGGGAATATATGCATTCTCTATTTTTACTTGGTTTCTGGGCTTTTATGTGCAAATCATTCAGTGGTCTCAGTACCTATGACAGGATCCAGGATTCTCATTTCAACAAATATTTCATGGCCATGTGGCTAGGTTCTAGGGAAACAAAGATGAACAAGACAGAGACCCCACCCTCAAGCACCTCACTACCTGGTGACAGAAGGAGACCAAGAGATTAACAATCACAATTTACAGAGGTAAATGTTATTATAGAGGTATAAACACAATGCAAAGTGAGCATTTTTTGTTATTTGACAGATAGTAGAAATAGCTATAAGGATGATTATTTCCTTTGCTGATGTGACCACTTTGTTTTTATGGGTTAAGATCAGATTTATTTGAACTCGAAAACAAAAAGAAAAAAACATAATTAGTTCATTACTGTACGTTATAGGGATATATGTTGACCAGCATATAACTTCTTGCAAAAATATTTTCACATGAGAATTCACATTTGGGCCTTTATTTACTATACAACATAACTTTTGTGTATCTAGCTCCCTTCTATAATATCAGCTACACGAGGGCAGGGATTTTTGCCTGTTTCGTTCACTGTTGTAGCTGCAGCGCCTAGAACTGAGCCAGTGAATGTGTAATAAATATTTGTTGAACAGATGAGTAAATTAAATATAGATGATTAAAAATTATGAGAAGTGCCATGAAAGAATATTAACGTGTGTGATTCGAGATTATAACGAGGGGATCTGCTGTAGATCAGGGCATCTCGATGGGTCTCTCTGAGCCAGAGACATTTGAGCAGAGACATGAAGAGTCAGCCAAGACAAGGGTGTTACCCTTTAGACAACAAACAGCTCCCATTTGGCATACAAAAACTCCTGGAAATCTGCAGATGTCTGGCTTTTAAGTGACTCCCATTTGCAGGCTACTCAGTTGACATGTTAAGAAATGGGTTCGAAGTGGCAATTTGTAAGCGGGGGTTCTTGTTGATTATCTCAGTCTCCGAGTTCTACCTAAATCATTGGGTTTAAAGCCAAGGCAGCGGAGTGCAGACCCATGTTTCCCTCCTGCTTCTGTCCCCATGTGGGATTCTGGATAGACTTAGCTCCGTGCATTCAGTCTCTTGAAACTCCTCTGTGACCTCTCTGGAGCTGGCACCACCACTCAGGATACTCTTCTTCGTTGGCAAGAGACAGGTCTGCCATCTGGAGTCAG
This sequence comes from Neophocaena asiaeorientalis asiaeorientalis, assembly GCF_003031525.2. Classification (NCBI taxonomy): domain Eukaryota; kingdom Metazoa; phylum Chordata; class Mammalia; order Artiodactyla; family Phocoenidae; genus Neophocaena; species Neophocaena asiaeorientalis. Next base: position 2,080,377 of record NW_020171994.1, read on the forward strand.
AAAAACAGCCTGCCAACCACTGAACAGTTCAGCCTGGGCCCTGGACAATGAGCATCGGGCAATAGCCAATTCCTTGTCTGCAATTTGCTGATTATCACACCCCAGGGTGTGGGATTGTACAGCCAGGACCGCTTTGCTCTGCCTCTCATCAAGGCAGAATGAACACAGATCCTGACAGGTCAGATCTTCCCCCAGACCTCAGAGGTTGCTGTACAAAGGACCAGGCTTAATCTCTGGCCAAGTGTATAATTCATTTATCTGCACGGTCATGAATTCTGGGCTCTCAGGGCAGGAAGCGTGGGGCATTGTGACTGGTTCTACAGGCCCAGGGAGTCACTTAAGCCCTGATTGTATTGTGGAGGGAGGGATTTCGGAGACAAAGGCCTCTGTCCTCCAGAGATTGAGCAGACTGGAAGGGGAGCCTATGCGCACAAACAAATGGCGCTGTAGGGAGAGGTTGACAGCCTTGTCATCAATGCCCATGAACTTCTCTAGATCATGTAAGTGATGACAAGGGGGCTGGAATTAATTATTTCATAGACTTTAGCAGAGAGGAATTGAGATAGGTAAAGAGTTCATCTCAGGATGTTTGCCCACTGCACATCTGCCACTTTGCAGTGGAGAGAAGTTTTAAACACCAAGGGCTACTTTTTTCACTTGTCCCCTTCTCGGGGAGTTGTTGGGGGTCTTAATGGTCTTAATTTTTGCCTCCAGCTGTCAGAGCTCCTTTACCACCACCCAAAAGACTTAATAGAGAAGGGAGTGCTGTATAGAGAGCAGATACTTTAAAGCTAATTGGAAATTGTTTGGAAATTTACAGTTTCCTGGCTTGGCCAGCTGGCGCTCTCTCTCTGATCCTCTGGACTTCCTGCTGAAGAGAGATGGGAAGCGATGCCATTCTGTGTTCCTGGAGTTTCATTTGCATGGTTTCACAGCCTGAGGGAAGTTGACCCGCTGCAATAAATGTAGCCTCAAATTTAGAGTTATTTGGATTTTCAAGTGTTTCCAGCTCCATATCTTTCATGTCACTGCAGCCTACATTGAACTGTGCAATGGAGGGCATTTTAATCATGAATTGTGTGTTATATATACACTGTAGGCTCTAGAAAGGGAGGAGGCGGAGTGTCATGGAAAGAGAGATGGGAAGAAATGCCATTCTGTGTTCCTGGAGTTTCATTTGCATGGTTTCACAGCCTGAGGGAAGTTGACCCGCTGCAATAAATGTAGCCTCAAATTTAGAGTTATTTGGATTTTCAAGTGTTTCCAGCTCCATATCTTTCATGTCACTGCAGCCTACATTGAACTGTGCAATGGAGGGCATTTTAATCATGAATTGTGTGTTATATATACACTGTAGGCTCTAGAAAGGGAGGAGGCGGAGTGTCATGGAAGGCAGAAAGCACTGCAGAGGAAGGCAAAGAACAGAGCTCTAGTGCCTACTCTGACCTTGTATACTTCACCTCTTTGTGTGGTGAAATATCTGGATGCATCATTTTTTACTTTTCTCCCTATTCATTTTTGGGATGTGATGTGAAGGACATGATGAAATGCCAGGCCCAGATCTCCCTAACCAATCCTGTTAGTATCTACACTGACAATCATTCATCACTCCATTGAAGGGTCTCTGAGTGCAATCATTATCTGGAATGTGATCAGGCATCAAATACATTATCAGTCATTAATACTTTTCCCCTCAAATGCATTTATCAAATAGTCCCAAGAGAAAATTGGGACCCCTGGGGAAACGGGCTGAAAGTATAAAGCTCTCTATGGTGACTGGAGAGGATTTTGTTTGCGTAGTCTTTTTACCCTTTGACACCTAATAATAGGTGCATAGATAGTTGCATAGATAATCAGATAGTTCCTAGATAATCAGCAAGCACTAAAGATTCCCTGCTTCATATGAGTTCACTTATCTGCCAGCCAACAGCCTTATCACTGGTAAAACCATCAGAGGACTCTATATCCCAGTGCATCCCAAGCAGTTTGTTGCTTTTTTCAGCAAATCTTTGTTAAGCGCTAATTCTAGCACTGTGCTAGGTCCTGTAGAGGATATGGAAAATATTTCCATAGCCTTCCTTTAATGAGCTTGTTTTCTGGTTATTGGAGATAAGTCGACAAAATCTGCAATGTATACGTTTAAGGACCACGTGCTAAGTGACATAATTAGTGCTCCAGATAGAGTTTTGCAGTGACGTAGCAGATGGATTAGTCATGATAGGGTTCTTGATGGAGATGAGACTTTTCCTGGGGCCTTGAAAAATGAATATAATTTTAATATGAAGAGAAGAAGGAAGAGGGCCATTTGTGCAAAGAGAATTAAACGAACCAAGGTCCAGAGGTGGGAATGAGCCTATAAATGTATGTGGAGGGGTTATGTAAAAGAGATAAGGGTAGGAAAAAAAAAGCTTCAGACCAGAGTAAAGAGCAGAGGAATCTTGATTTGATCCTTTACGGCAGTATCTTCAAAACCTTTTTGATCACACACTCCTGTCAGAAAAATACATTAGCATACCCCCAACGTACGTATATTTATTTGTAAAGTGTATACTTATACTAATGCACTAGTACATTATAAAGCATAAGCAAAAATTATAAAGGATGATGTAATAAAATTTTAAAAGTTCTAATATTTCCTTCTTATACCCCCCAAAATCATCTTGTGTTCCCCCTGGGGTGCCTGTGCCCCCGCTCTGGATACCACTGCCTTAGAGCATCAGTTAAACATTTTGGGACCACAGAGTCCTTTAAAAATCTGATGAAAGCTACATGTCCTCTTCTCTCCCCAGAAATCCATGCACAGATGCTTAAGTTTTTTGTACAATTTCAAAAAGGGTGGAACAGGGGATGAACCCTCTGAAGCCCATTCTTAGACCCCAGTTTAAGAACCCCTTCCCTGGGTGGAGAAAGGCACTGAAGACTTCTGAGTAGTATAACAGCCTATAGACTTTAATCTTTTCATTGAATTTGGTCATCGTGCATAAGATGAATTGGCTGTGGCCAGGGTGGTGTGGGGAAGGGCAGGTGGTAGAAGCAGGGAGACAAATTAGTAGGCTATTTCAAAACCTCAGGCCTGAAGTACAAATGTAATGACGATGGAAAAGAGAACAGATGCAAATAACATTTCAAAGGAAGCGTGAGCGGGTCTCAGTGATCAGTAGCAGATGAAGGGGAGGGAGGGGAATCAATGGCAACTCTGAGGCCTCAAGTTTGGGGTAGTGGAGGAAGGGCAATGATTCTTGGAAACTGTAAACTGGTTCAGATGACAGCCCAGCATCCCAATAGAAATCATCTGAGGACAGTGAGAAATGGGGGATGAAGCTTGGGAAAACAATCAGACAGGAGTCACAGATTGGGGAGTTGAAAGAATGGGAGTAGAGCAGCTATGAGAACAGACAGAATAACAATGGTAAACATTTATGTACCAGGCACTGTTCTAAGCACTTTACATACATCGATTCAGTTAATCCTTATGACAACCTCTGTGAGGCAAGTGCTATTACAATCATCATTCCATTTTATAAGTGGGAAACTGAAATAAAGCAGCTTGCCTCGAAGTCACAGAGCTAGGAAGTATCAGTAAGGTTTCCAACCCAAGCGGTCTCCAGAATCTCTACCCCGGAGCACTATTCCATGTGGCGTCTCAAGAGTGAGGGGTGGAGAGTGAGTGATGGGAAAGTTCACAGGGGAGAGGAGAAGAGGAAAGGACTAGCACCTATGGAGCACCCCAATGGATCAGGCATTGTGCCAGTGCTCTAATAATAATAAAGGCAGTAGCAGGGGCATAGTTAAAACCACCAAGCGCTTTCTGGGGCATAGTGAATATACGTCATTTTAAAATCAGTCAGCACCCAAATGCCATTTCTAGTTGGAAAGAATTCCCCATTGCATGAGTCTTGTTGTAGGGCAGGGCTTCACCCCTTACTGTGGAAGCTGAAGGAGACCAGATACTTTCTTTCCCCGTTCCTGGGTAGCTAGGGGGTGGGCACAGGACCTATGCCAGGCCAGTAGGGCACTTTCCCCGCAACTTTCAATCTGGAGCAACTGAAGCTAAGATGACAAGACAGAATTCAACTACAATGGTAGTCCATGGCTGTGGTTTTGGTACCTCGACCAGACTGTTCCTGCTACTGAGGTTCCAAAGTCTCCTCCACCCTTCCATCTATTCTGGAAGTCTCCATATCACAGATTGTCAAACTACAAATCTGGCCCATTACCTTTTATTCCAAATAAAGTTTTATTAGCACACAGCCACGCCCATGCATCTATACAATACGTATTGTCTTTGGCTGTTTGGGGCCTCCTACAGTGGCAGAGTTGAATATTTGCAACATACATACAGTTGAATAGTTGCAGCACCATACATATAGCCCACAAGCCTAAAATATTTACTACCTGGCCCTTTCCAGAAAGTTTGCCCTCTCCTGCTCTACATCCTTCCAGTACATCCCTTTTTTGCTTAATATATGCAGACTTGATTTCTATTGCTTACAGCCAAGAACTTTAACTGATACAAATGTATTATCTCATCTAATCCTCACAACAACCCAGACAAGTAGGTGCTGTCATTAACCTCAATTTGAAGAGAAGAAAACTAAGGCACAAGGAGGTTATCTGCTCAGAATCACACAGATAATAAGTGCAAGGAAGTGACACAGCTGAAATTCCAGCCCAGTTCTATCTGACTCTATCATACATGAAAGAAATGAAGAAAATGGAGATGGAGCAGTTAGCAGTCCCAGACCTGTTTTGAAATAGCAAATGAAGGAAAATTATTTCCCCATGTTGTGTAGAAGCACCAAAGTGATCAGCGCCATGGAAACAGAGAGGAGAAAGGAATAGAGATAGTAGCAGCTTGGGTTTGACATGTTTATCTCCCTCTTGGCTGCTTCTATGCAGTCTATTAAAATGTTGGTTTGAGCCTCTGTCAAGAGGTTACACCGACCTCTCAATTCTTACATTCTCTGCCAGCCTTTTACTTGCTGAGAAATCTAGAATACATTTGAGTTGCAGCCCAGAGGTATACTAGACTGTGGAGTTTGAATTCTCTCTTCAGGTCACTTGGACCTATGCTGAATCCAGGTGACAGGAGCTGAAGTACCATATTGTTTCCTCTGCTAAAATCTGTGCCTTTTGAGGACAGAGTGTGTTGGGCTGCACCCCACAGGCCTGTAAGGCTTGTAGTTGCCCAGCCTCGAGGCCAAAGAAAGAGCCCAGAGACAGCAACAGGGACGTCAATGGTTTATTGGGTAGGGGACATTACACGTCCTCAATAAAAGGGCCTGGGGTGACACCCCCCACTGTGGACGGCAGGCAAGACGTGGCAGTCATCCTCACTCCTGGAGGAGAAGGCAGCTACCATTAATAGGGGGAACTATGTCAGGTTGGCTCATCAGTTACCAGGGAAACCAGCAGCTTGGGCACAGCCTCAGGTTAATGACCATCACGAGGGCTGATGTTTCTCTTTAATAAAATAGCAGGTGGAGCCATTCGAGCCTAAGGATTCGAACAATCACTAGCTAGGGCATGGGGCAAGCAGGTTCCTGTGAGTAGGGTGTGGGTGAGGCAGGAACTGGTCGAGCAGCGGATGTACAAAGAGCAAGAGAACAGCCATCTTGAGTGGCCTGACTGTATAGGGTGCAAGGCTTGCTCGTTAATACCACCTACATATTGAAATATGTAGTCAGTGCCGTCTTTCGAAGTGGCTCATGTGGAGATGACCACAAAAGCTAATTTCACAGGCAACCCTCTGTCCTCTCTGTGTGACTAGGGCAGATGGTCACTTTCACCCTGAGCTCAGCGGTCTGGAGCTTTTGCTTTGCTAAATGCAAAGACGACAATGGCCAATAAGCCACAGCTTTTCAGGGGTGGGTGGGAGAAGGTTCAGGCACATACAGCTTTTCAGTCTTACCCACTGGGCCTGGAGTTCCTTCCATGGGACTCTTGTGAATCCTTAAAATAACACGGTGTTCCCTCTGCTCAGTATACCATTTAATTAAGCTAATTAATGACAAGTAAACATCTCACAGCAGCGAGCCTTCTGTTGGGAGAGTCTGAAGGTAGCAAGGAGCAAAATGCAGACTGGTGAAGGAGGCTTCTTGGACCAAGGCTTTTGGAGTGTTATCGGACTGACCTGTTTGTGTATGCACGTGGGGACTGGCGGACACACACACACACACACACACACACACCTTTCTGTTAAAAGAATCTTCTTTTAAGCTCGTTGGGAGAATTTGTGAGTTTCATTATTGTCACGTGTACTGATGGAGTGATTTTACCCTCAGCAAACTTCTCTCTCTGATAATTTAAAGAAAAAAACCCTACTTCTGCCAAGTAGGTTGGGAGAAAATTTGTGAGCGTCCTGTATTTTGTAGCACGTGATGGGCCCCCAGGAATGCCTTTTTTTTTTAACCGTCTGCTAATGGGCCAAGGGGACACCCGAAATGGTGTCTAAAGACAGACGTCTTTTTGCTGTGGGTCAAAACCCAGCTCCATGGCTGTCCGAGCTGGCTCATTTTTGGATGAGTGCCTGGAGCTAACTAGCAAAGGAGTGAACCCAGGGAAGCCGTTAGGAACTTTCATTATTAGTTCTTGATCATCTGTATGTGGAAAAGGAGTGTTGGTCAGGACAGTTGAACCAACCTGCAGGTCAGGACAGTCAAACCAGCCTTCAGCACAGTCATTCGCAAGGTCTAATTACCAAGCTCTGATCGTATTCACCTAGTACTGAATCCTTTTTCAAAGCACTTTCCCATTGAAGATTCTCGTTAAACCCTCGCGACAATCCAGTGCAAGTTCCATGATTAGGGGCTACCCTGTAGATCAGTAGGTCGACAGCTATGCCATTTGGCAGGTCAGGTGCTCAGGTGTGTGTTTCAAGGTGCCCTGGGCCTGGGACTTGGGGAACTGTGGCATTACTGGGCAGCTCAAAGAGAAGCAGAGCCTAAGCAAACTGAACTCACAGTTGCGTGTTTTTATGATCAGTGACCAACGATACCACGATGACCAACAAGAGACTTTGATTCTCTCAACCCTTCGATTTTGCTGTAAAATTCTTTCAAATTAAATCTTCTCTGATCAAACTCAATGTTGATTCTAAGCATTATAACTCTGAGAATGTTGCTTAAAAGTGAACCCTGAATGACACATTGTGGCAATGGAGCCCTGTTTGGTGTAATCAGAGAAGAGCGTTTGATAGCTCACTTCTCATTCCCCCATGAAGGGAGCAAAAAACGTTGATGAACACATCTGAAGAGCCCAGTTTTCACAGGGCTTCCCATATGCCCACTCAGACAAGGGGATCATATGTCTTAGTTAAGTCCACAAACAGAAAATACAGATCATAACATTGCCGTTCTTCTGAAGAGAACTAAAAGAGAAAATATGACAGCTGTCATTTCATTAAATGTCACATAAGCTGCCCCAACTTTGGGGGAGGACATTCATGTGTTTGATGGATAGGACTAAGTTGTTTGAGCAGGAAGGGGGCTCCTGTCTATCCTGCGATGGGTGATATAGGTTGATGTTTCTCCAAACACATGCGGTAGCTTTTGTGTTCACGCAGGTGCAAGGGTGATGCAACTTTGACACTGCATTCACTTCAACTACTATGTAAAGCAGAGGCTCCCAGCTTTGGTTGCACATTAGAATCACGTGGGGAGCTTTTTCAACTCCCAGTGGCCATGCCATACCCTGTCTTAGCTTGGGCTATCATAACAAAATATCATTGCTGTGGCTTCAACAACAGAAATTTGATTACACTTCTGGAGGCTGGAAGTCCAAGATCGGGGAGCCAGCATGGTTGGGTTTTGGTGAGAGCTCTCATCCTGGCTTGCAGATGGCCACCTTCTCACTGCGTCCTCACACGGTGGAGAGAGAACTCTGGTGTCTCTTCTTATAAGGGCACCAGGTCTTTCTGATCAGGGCTCCACCCTTATGACCTCGTTTAACTTCAATCACCTCCTTAAGCCTGTTTCTCCAGTATAATTATGAGGGGTGGGTGTGTAGCCTTCATTATGAATTTTAGGAGAATACAATTCAGCCCACTGGATACCCTAAACCATTTAATTAGATCAGACTCTCTGAGAATGAGACCCAGACATCAGTAGTTCGTAAAGCCCTCCAGGTGATTCCAATATGCAGCCAAGCTGAGAACTACTTATTTATAGCAGCCCACAACCAGCAGCATCAACATCACCTGGGAGCTTGTTAGAAAAGCAGCATCTTGGGTCTTACCCCTGACCTCCGGAACCAGAACCTGAATTTTAACAGGATGCCCAGGTAATCCATATGCACGGTACATTTTGAAAAGCGCTGATTGAGAACATCTAACACGTTTGTACTCTAGAGCATCTTCCTCCTTCCTTATGCAGTCAAATATTTGCAACAATAGCTATGTGAGCCCTTCACAAACTATAGGATTATCTCAGATACCAGATGCTTGGCTGGGCGGTCTTCGGACAATTGCTGGATGGTACAGAGTACGAGGTGGTCTGCTGGGGTCTGATCACTCACTCAGGTGCCATGCGCATTGCTGGGTAACTGCCAACAATGTGAGTGAAGTGACCAGTTTGAGGTTCTCTTCTGAAAACAGGAGTGCAGTCCCCTCTTTCTTCCTGGTGATGTTTTTGCTACTGGATCGTTTTCACAGAATTATCTTCTCTCAAAACCATTTGCAGCCTCTTTTTCAGGCTATGAATTTCACCCCGTTGGCTTGCTCAGCTTATTATCACCAAAGGTTTTGATTATTAAGAGGGCATACCACTAACCCAATCTAGATGTTTCCTATATGTACTGCTCATACTTAGCAGTTTCCATGGTTTCCACGTAAATCACCCTCTTTGTCTGGCCTTGTTACAACCTCATCATTAATTGCACGGTGATTGTTTTTCTTTGGTGCCAGCTACTCTGGGCAATAAGGTTTTCTTTGTTGTTGTAAAAATGCATTTTACTAGTTTCAGTTGAGGAAGATGAAGAAGTTCTAGAGATGGATGGTGTCGCGATGTTTGCACAGCAACGTGAATGTACTTAATGCCACAGAACCGTACACAAAATTGGTTGAAATGGTAAATCTTTTATGTCATGCATTTGACCACAATTTTTAAAAATAATGCATTTTACTAAATGCAGTGATGTGTCTTGGTTTGGATCCTGGAACAGAAAAAGGGCATTAGGATAAAAACTGATGAAATCTGAATGAAGAATGGAGTTTTGTTGTTAGTCTCACACCAATGTTAATTTCTTGGTTGTGATAAATGTACAATAGTTGTGTAAGATGTGAACATTAGGGGAAATCAGGTGATGGAGGTATGGAGTATATGAGAACTCTTTGCTACCCTGGCAACTTCTCTATAAATCTAAGATTATTCCCCAAAACAGGTTACTAAAATATTAAAAATTGTTTCTAGTCTGACGCATCATTTTGGAAAGGATGTAGGAAAGACCAGTAGAGCAATCTGACGGAAGACAACAAGAGCTAGAATCCTTTTCTTCTCCAGAGCTTTCAGGTCAAGCCCCTTAGAAATGATGGCAGCTGAGGATCAACAGAGCACCCCTCACCATGATATGGTCCTCTGCAAATAACTTGATCAGAGGGCACTTTTCCTTCAGGGCTCCAAGCTGTAAAAAGTTAATTCATTACTTCTGTGTATCTCACAGAGGCTCTTCATAGTACTATTTGCTGAATGTCAGTTCAGCATAATAGTTAAGAGTGTGGAAGCCTGAATTTGAATAGGGCTTCTCCCACTTTCCAACTGTATGACTGTGGCTAGTTATTTAACCTCTCTTTGTCTCATTTTCCTTATATACAAAGTGTGGATGATAATGGTACCTCCTTCATAAGACTTTCTGAGCATTAAATGAGAGCATCCTTATGAGGTACTTAGCACGGGCCTGACATACAGTGAATGCTGGGTGTTATTATTTATGTGCAGATACTATGTTGTGTTTTATATGCATTTATATTACATGTGAACCTCCTATCATGTCTCACTTTTATTTTTCACAGCTTTTAAATTATATGTTATATATACTACAACAAGTTTTAAATTACATTTAATATACAGTGTAGTCAAATCATAAGTGTACAGCACAAAGAATTTTTACAAAGTTAACACCCATGTTAACAGATCAAAATATAAAACACCATCCTCACCCCAGAAGTCCCCCATATGTCCCCTCCCGTTTATTACCCACCACAGTTACTCATTCGTTTTTGTTTCTATTCAATTTCAGAGATCCTTCCCCCTCCATATTTCATAATTTAATATAATTTGGGGATGGGCAAAACGATAACACGGTTCAAAAGTCAAAACTCCACATTAAGAAAAGCAAATATCGTATATGAACGCATATGTGTGGAATCTAGAAAAATGGTATAGACGATCTTATTTGCAAAGCAGAAATAGAGACACAGATGTAGAGAACAAATGTATGGACACCAAGGGGGGAAAGGTGGTGGGGGTGGGATGAATTGGGAGATTGGGATTAACATATATACACTATTGATACTGTGTATAAAATAGATAACTAATGAGTACGTACTGTATAGCTCAGGGAACTCTACTCAGTGCTCTGTGGTGACCTAAATGGGAAGGAAATCCAAAAAAGAGGGGATATATGTATACATATAGCTGATTCACTTTGCTGTACAGTAGAAACTAACACAACATTGTAAAGCAACTATACTCCAACAAAAATTAATTTTAAAAAATCTCTACATTAGTTAATCTCTTTTTCTCCTTCCCTCTCTTTCCTCCAATATCTAATTTGAAGTAACATAGCTATTTTAATCTCTTTTTCTCCTTCCCTCTCTTTCCTCCGATATCTAATTTGAAGTAACATAGCTATTTTAATCTCTTTTTCTCCTTCCCTCTCTTTCCTCCGATATCTAATTTGAAGTAACATAGCTATTTTAATCTCTTTTTCTCCTTCCCTCTCTTTCCTCCAATATCTAATTTGAAGTAACATAGCTATTTATTTTTAAATGAGAATCACATGGCATTTTTGTCAGAAAATTACATGGATGGTAGTTTCTAAAACATTCTGCAGTACTTCACAGACCATTCAGTTCAACCAATATTAAGTGAGCACCTACTATGCTTTTTTTAATTAGTTAAATCTTCTTTCTCCTTTTCTCCTTTTCTTTTTCTCTTTTTTAATCCTTTTTCTCCTTCCCTCTCTTTCCTCCAATATCTAATTTGAAGTAACATAGCTATTTATTTTTAAATGAGAATCACGTGGCATTTTTGTCAGAAAATTACATGGATGGTAGTTTCTAAAACATTCTGTAGTACTTCACAGACCATTCAGTTCAACCAATATTAAGTGAGCACCTACTATGGCAAAGCACAGTAGTGGAAAGAAAGGTGAAGCAAAGTCCCATCTTTAGATGCTCCAAGTCCGGTTAGGGAAACAGACCCTTAGACATAGAATTCTAGTTGTTCAATGCGCACTCTGAATATACAATAGAGGTGCAAAGTTCTGTGTGGAAAATTACCATTCACGATAACAACAAAAGGGAGAACCTGTAACATATTTTTTTGTTAGTAGTTCACCTAACAAAAAGTATATCAGACCTTTTCCAGATAAAATTTTTGAATTCCATTAATGAAACATAAATGACCTGAATAAATCGTGGGATATACCATGTTGGCAGATGGGATGGCTTATCATCGTAAAGATGTCAATTTTCCCCCAATCTATCAACTCAATGCCATTCCCATAAAAATACCAGCAGGATGTTTTAAGTAACTTGAAAAACTTATTCTAAAATGTATATAGAAGAATAAATGTCTATGAATATCTAAGTCAATTTTGAAAAAGAACAGATGAGAGACTTGCTCTTCTACAGTTTGAGACGTCATCATCATCATAAACTGTAGGACTGTCACAGTAAAAGGCAAATAAGCCATAGGAATAGAACACAGAGCACAGAAACAGATGATAATAAGTACAGTACAATTTCACAGCAAGGGAAGGATGGATTGCTTGGTATTGGAAGGAGTGGGTCACCATGTGGCAAAACTTCCCAATCAGTGTGTCATACTGAAAGCCACAAATGGGTTATAGGGGTGTAGAGCTATTGATCCCCTTGACCCTTAGGATGGCCAGGCAGGACCTAAAGTGGCCAGAGCTCCGGTGGCCTCCATCTCTGGCTATGAGCAGCCCCATTCGTTTACCACATTATGCTTGGCGCACACTACCATATACTCTCTATGCCGTGACATCGAAAAGATTGAGAAGCGCTGCTATATGGAGAAAAATGAAGTTGCATCACTACTTCACATCACCTACCAAGGTGACTTCCAAGTGGATTAGAAGCCTAGATGTGAAAGGTAAAACTGTAAATGTACAATTTCTTTAGAGTTTGAAATGGTGTAGGACTTCATAAGTAAGACCCCAAACTCCAAAACGTAAGGTCAAAAACGTCATGAATTTTACTACAACAAACCTAAGACTTTCAATTCAATGAAAGGACACCATAGACAAAATTAACAGACAGATGATAGACTTGAAGGTATTTGCAATGCCTAAAACTGACAAGGCATTGATACCTAGAATGTCCGGGGGACTCTGGTAACTTATCAAGAAAAAGGCAGAAAACACAATAGACAAATGGGCAAAGCATATTTACAGTATGGACAGCTCACAGAAGGGAAAACTATATTGGCTAACAGGCACATGAAGAGATGATCGATCTCTCTAGTATTCAGAGAAATGCAAATTAAAATAACAGAGAACAAGTTGTACTCATCCAATTGACAAAAATTAAAAAGTCAGATAACACCAAGCGTTTGTGAGCGTGCGTGGGGGAAAAGGAATTCTCGTGTATTGCTGGTGGGACTGTAAACTGGAATGGCTTTT
>NW_020171994.1:2093406-2161178 GCF_003031525.2 Neophocaena asiaeorientalis asiaeorientalis
GGGATGGTTTTTTTTTTTTTTTTTTTTTTGCGGTACGCGGGCCTCTCACTGTTGTGGTCTCTCCCGTTGCGGAGCACAGGCTCCGGACGCAAAGGCTCAGCAGCCATGGCTCCCGGGCCCAGCCGCTCCGCGGCATGTGGGGTCCTCCCAGGCCGGGGCACGAGCCCGCGTCCCCTGCATCGGCAGGCGGACTCTCAACCACTGCACCACCAGGGAAGCCCTGGAATAGCTTTTTGGAGAGCAATATGGTGGCACTTTTTGATGGTAACTATGTATATATTCCTACAACCCAGCAACCTCACTCCTGAGTATATATCCTGGCCAACTTCTCCATAGTTCTAAAATGGAACCTTTATGAAGATATTTATCATAGAATCATTTGCTTATCACAGAATCATTTGTGTTAAGGGATTGACGGCAAACTAGGTTGTCCATCAGTGAGGGAATATACATAGAAAGCAAGCTGAATGTATACTATGCATACTAACAAGGATTAGGAGCAAATACCAACATAGATCTTAAAAACATTCTCATGAAAGGAGAAATAGAATGATCTCTACATAGCCCAGTGACATTTGCTTGAATTTAAATACACACATACAGGGCTTCCCTGGTGACGCAGTGGTTGAGAGTCCGCCTGCCGATGCAGGGGACGTGGGTTCGTGCCCCGGTCCGGGAAGATCCCACATGCCGCGGAGCGGCTGGGCCCGTGAGCCACGGCCGCTGAGCCTGCGTGTCCGGAGCCTGTGCCCTGCAACGGGAGAGGCCACAACAGTGAGAGGCCCGCGTACCGCAAAAAAAAAACCAAACAAAAAAAACACATACACACCAAAGGTAGGAGACAGATAAAGATGTGGATGTAGGTGATGTACACGTAGGTGTAGGTGTAGATCTAGATGGATATCTTGAACTGACATCAGATACATTCGAGAAATTTCCTGTGAGGGGACAAGAATGACAGTGGAGATTTGGATGAAGGAAAATTTAAAAATAGAAGGATGGGCCTTATATGGACTAATGATTCTGTTTTGCCATGGACTGAGGGGTGTGACTAATCCAGCTCTCTATAGCTGAATTCCAAACCAAAAAAAGTTGTTTCAAGTGTTAGGAAAAAGGAGACGTTAACTCCAAGCAGGGAAATACGAGAAGTGTTTTTGGAAGAGGTCAGATTTGCGTTGAGCTTTGAAGGATGGCTAGAACCTTGGTAGAGAGTTCTGGAAGAGAAGGGTATTTTTGGCAAGGAAACCACTTGGTTGGAAGCCCGGGGTGAGAGAGTACAGTGTGGATTTAAGAATCAGCGAGGAGACTGTTATACTTGGAGTCTAGGGCAGGTAAGGGTGTTTAGGGGAAAAATAAGCCTGCAAAAACAGGTGGGAACTGAATGAAGGGCCATCAATGCCCAGTTAAGGAGTACAGGGGGGTTAGTTGCGAAAGTAATGGGGAGTGATTTACAGTTTTGAGCGGAGAAACAATAGGATCAGACTTAGGAAGATTACTGTCCAGAGTGTTAGATTGTGGCCATGTTTGACTGGACACAGAGAGGACTCCAGAGGCTGTTGTCATTATCCAGGGGAGAGCTGATGAGGGACGGAGATAAGCTTTGGTATTGGTCCCTAAGGGGACCAATAATAGTGCTGTGGACATGGACTTGGGAAATTGACAGGACCTGAGAAATAAATTAGAGCGATGCCTCATCTTTATAGAGGAGGTGGTAGAAGCTGTAGGTGGTGGATGAAATCACCAAGAGACAGGCAAGAGGCTCTGGGCAGAATGGAAGGGACCAGTAAAGAAGATGGCGACATGATAAAAGACTAGAGAGTCCAGAGTATAGAGCAATGAAAGCCAAGGAGAGGGTTTCAGAAGGGAAACGAGTGCTTAGCAATGACAAAAGCTGCAGAAGGCCTATGGGATTCGAATGTAGCAGGGATCACTGGTTACTTTCCAGAGAGGACTTTCGAGACAGAAGAGTTGGCCGGCCCAGATGGCCTGGGGGTGGGGAGAGTGGTAGGAGAGGAAGAGTGGAGAGTGGCGGCAATGAGTGATGTCTATCAAGAGGTCTGTTCTGGAAGGGTGATGGAGAGATGGAGTGGTCAGAGCAGCGGAGGAAAGATTTTTCTTTATTTTTTTAGCATCAAGCAGATGAGGGTACATCTTGAAGACCAACAGAAAACAACCAGTCCAGAAGATAGAAGGGGAAGAGAGGGTAGTTACAGGAGTAGGGTCTCAAGGGATGGGAGGGTTCCTCTGAGCCCTGGAGCAGCCTACCTGGCCATGCTCATTGAAAGCTAGCCTTGCTGTACCTTGATTTCCACCTTTCCCCTAATCATGCTCCTTTGTTTTGCCTTTGGGAGAGCATCCCTCTCCCAGATGACTTACTAGAGCTTTCCCCTGCCCCCCTTTTACACCTCCTCACTTATTTTTCCTTCCGCTGGGTTCCAGAGACTGGTTGAAACTAGACTAACAAAGAAACCTCTCTTTGTCAGTCAGCAAGTTGAGAGAAGTGATTAGCTGCTAGGTTCTTAGGCCAAAGGACCTGCAGCACTCAAAGCCTTGAAGGGGAAAGCACTTGAAGGTCTGTTTACCACTCAGCTTTAGGGGACAATTGTTGCTACTCTTGGCTACAGGCTTCACTGGGGACTTTATCTCTGCAGAATTCTCTGTTAACTTTTTCTGAAAGATTGCCAGCACCAGATCTAAAAGCTTTTAAAATCCTCATAAAACCAGAGAATGAAAAAAGTGGTGATGGATGGAGAGGTATGGGGGGGCCATGGGGCCTCTCGCCCAGATAACCTCCCCGGGCCAGGCCCCTGGACAGGCCAGCTCCATTTTCATATCTTTTGTCCCCCAGGTCCTAGGGTTTGGCTCCTTTTGCTTTCTTTTCCAGCTGCTGCTTCCTTCCTCCCCAATTTTCCACCTGGATTCCTCTCAGAATCCTCTCCTGATTTATCCCTAACTCTGCTTTCTCTGGGAACCAGATTATTGTTTTAAGCTGTTTAAAGTGCTTTCATTTCTCCTATCTCTAAGGGAATAGTTGGGCAGAGTGAAGTATAACAAAATTGTAAATGACACTGTGGCAGTGGGGAAGGTACAGAGGACCAAGAACTCGGACAAAACATGTCTTCAGTGAACTTTGAACATGGGAGCTACCTGCTTCCCTACCCACACATGCCACTGACTCTGTCCTGGGCGTTGGCACCATTATCTTTGCATCAGCCCAAACCATCTCCCTTTGAATTGGATACTACACCAAGGTCGTGTAGATGTGGCGTGACATCGCTAATGGTCTGGTGGATTTCTCCACATTTGGATCACCAGGTTGCTCTCTCTGGCTCCAGATTTGTCTTGACAGCCTTGACTCAAGTACTAAATGCTGTGCATAGTTCCTAGCTATAGTTAGTCCAGCCTTCTCCCTTTGAGCCAGGCCCAAATGATCTAGGAAGTCATCTGTTTATCAGAAATGGCTAGCTCCCCTCCGGCTCACTCTCCAGCCTGGCCCCCAAGATCAGTTGTGTCAACAGTGCTTTCATATCCTCCTGTTGGACCCACCCTTCTCCCTCACCCCCAGTACTTCTGATGTATGTGCCAGCATCCAACCCTGGAAAACCCTACTACCTGCTTTGCCAGGGCTGCCAAGTACTGTTTGAGGAAGCTTCCCCAACAAAAGTACGTTCTCTAGTGTCGGCAGAGCCCTCAGAGCTGCTTGGCAGCCCTTCACACTTTTCTAACAATTGACTTCCTGCCATGGCCTCCACAGCATCTCCTTCCCGCCCTTTGCCAGTCATCCTCAACCTCAAATACCCTCACTCTCCACCTGCAACCTCGCTTCCTACATTTATTGAGAAAACTGAGGTCAAGTTGAAATGGACTTTCTCCACTTCCCTCTTTCTTACCAAAACTCATCCCGGCTCCTTTTCTTTATGCATCCTTCTCCACTCTCTAGTTTGGAGGGATAAAATGTGCTCCTCTATCTTCAAGACAGACCTATCGACAGCCCTTGGGTTCAGAATCCTATCCCTTCTGCCTTCCTCTGCCTTATGGTATATTCATGTGTGTACATAACTAGTCTCTCTGACCTGGACTGAGTGCACCTCAAGGGCAGGGACTGTTACTTTCATCTATGTGCTCCCAACATGTGGCACCATGGCTGGCACACAGTAGGCGCTCCACAACTCTTTTCTCAGTTGATGAGTTATGAAGGGACGATGTAGATTGACTTGAGTTCTCTGTCCTTTGTGCATCTACTTAATTGGTTAATAAGTGTGCCACTGGGCAGCAAGACGGATGAAGGGAAGAGTCAAAAGGATTCAATAAGCTCCAGATCCAGGGCTTTGGGTGGAGTTACATGACATTTTTGTGGGAATTTTGGACCCAGAATTGACCTGTCTCTTTATAAAGGGAGTAGCAGAAAGAGCACCAGACTGGGACTAAGAAGGTCTGGCTCAGCTGCTCAGAAGCTGTGTGGCAACGGACAAGTTAATTCACTTCTGGGCTCAATTACTTCTCTAGTACTTTGAGATGGGGTTATTCTGAACATTCAGTGGAGTCGTGGATGTACAAACACAATTGAAATCTGAAGCGCCTCTCCAAAGCAAGCTTGCAGCTTGTTTCTGATGCCACTAATAGCTCTGGAGCTTCTACTCGTCACCTATACTGCAGCAGCCTCCGCCAGCACAGCCCGTCTTTCCTGTTGCACACAGAGCTTGATTTCATCTCAGCTTCCCATTGTCCACCACGTAAAAGGAAAATATATCAGAAATGTGGAGCTTCTCGCCCTCTAGACCCCCTTCCCCTCTCCTTTTTGGCCTGTGCACGTCTGTGCGGATGACTGGACTTGTCCATAGGGACTACTGCATACAGCCAGCAGGGGGCGCTGTAAGTCATCCCATCTTCTTGAATTCAAATCCATGGCTGGCTGGGAGGTGTAGGGTAGGCTAAGCCAGAGTACCAGCAAGCCCTACCATTTTAGCAGACTCCTGTGCCTGCGGGCATGTGTATTGGGGTTGGAATGCCTATCTCTTTATCTGCGTGGGTGTGGAAATGAATGTTCCTCTGGTTCTAAACGAATGCAGGGGTGTGGGCCTGCAGGAGAACAGCAGGGAGACTAAGTTGTTCCTCTCCCTCCCCTGCCCTGCCCTCCCCTTTCAGAGCTCCCTGAGTTCTTTGGCAATGGGGTCCTAGCAGATTTCTTTGATCCTATCCTCCTTTTTCTCCTTCTGTTTAAGGAGCAGTAATTGGTTAGTCCCTGTTACCTTCCACCCCCAAAACTTGAGGGCTTCTCACCAGAGATTTGGGGAAGCCAACACTGATCCAGAAGCAATCAGCTCACACAAGCTCAATATTGGACCAAAGGTTGTGTGGTATATCAATGATGGGTAATTTATTATGTCAGAGAAAAATGCCACAAGTATCCCTTTTCTAATGGAGTAGGTACCCTACAGCAAAAATTGCTGTAAAGTGAATTTCTGGCAAGACCTGTTTCACTTTGAGTTTTTACTTATAAAACCATGGCTATGTTTTGCTAGAAAAAAGAAAAAGATTGGCTCCAGGTTGTAATTAAACCATGTGTTTTAAAATAAACCACATATTTTTTTTATTTATTTATTTTTGTTGGAGTATAATTGCTTTACAATGGTGTGTTAGTTTCTGCTTTGTAACAAAGTGAATCAGCTATACATATACATATATCCACATATCTCTTCCCTCTTGCATCTCCCTCCCTCCCACCCTCCCTATCCCCCCCCTCTAGGTGGTCACAAAGCACCGAGCTGATCTCCCCGTGCTACGCGGCTGCTTCCCACTAGCTATCAGTTTTACATTTGGGAGTGTATATATGTCCATGCCACTCTCTCACTTTGTCCCAGCTTACCCTTACCCCTCCCCATATCCTCAAGTCCATTCCCTAGTAGGTCAGAGTCTTTATTCCCGTCCTGCCCCTAGATTCTTCATGACCATTTTTTTTTTTAGATTCCACATATATTTGTTAGCATACGGTATTTGTTTTTCTCTTTATGACTTACTTCACTCTGTATGACAGACTCTAGGTCCATCCACCTCACTACAAATAACTCAATTTCGTTTCTTTTTATGGCTGAGTAATATTCCATTGTATATATGTGCCACATCTTCTTTATCCTTTCATCTGTCGATGGACACTTAGGTTGCTTCCGTGTCCTGGCTATTGTAAATAGAGCCGCGATGAACATTGTAAACCACATATTTTTAAACGACAATAATAGGATAAGAGGGTAGGTCCACATCCTTTCTAAACTATAATGACAACCCTGTGCTGGACCGTCAATTTGCTCCTACCTTTCACAGCTTTACACTCTGCCCCTTGTTTCATTCAATTTTTTATCTACTGAAATCTCCTCCTCGTGAACCTGTATTTACTTAAGAGCTTACTGCCCTGTGAGCCCAGCAAACAGGGGTTTTTGAAAACTGGGAGTTTGGTTACTAGGGGTTTTTTTTCCCCCGAAGCAAAGCTTAGTCCGTGGAATGAACCCTCAGCCCCTTTTCACGTACATTGTCTCAACTGATGCTCAAAGCAATTCAGGAAATAGGTAGGGCAAGTAATATCCCCATTTTGCTGATGAGAAAACTAAGGCCGAGAGATGAATTGGCTTTCTCAAGATCACACAGTTAGAAAGTGAGGGCAGGAAATAGAAACTTAATCCTATGATTCTGCTTTAAACAGGCGAATTTTCTGTTTACTAGAAGGCTTTCTTAAGAGACTTGTGCCATCAAATCATACACAAGTTGCCCTTCAAATTCTAAGGAAAACAAAATTATGGTAAGTTAAGTATTTCAAATTTTTCCAACGTGTGTATTAGTTTTAGGTTAAATTCATCCTAAGTAGATAGAGCTGTATTTATTTTCTCATGCAGTCTGGAAACTCAGCACACACTTTATAGTACAGTGGAGCTCTTTGTATAGTCTGCGTGTATATTTGAAGGGTTATGGGGACTCATTCAACCATTTGTAATGGTTACAGAGGTGTTTGGTTGTTCTGTTTTTATTTTTGTGGCCAACTATTGGTCATATTTCCAGTTTCATTTGATTTGGGGTTCTTGACCACCCCAATTATAATACTATTATCACAAAAGAAAAGATTTTTCTGGTTTCTGATGTAGTTTTAGGAACATGTTATAGAGAAAAGGGAGACCTGAAAATTCTTCATCAACTTATTTGCCTCTATCTAGCAGACGTCTCTGCTTCATCCTATTTGAATAATTATTAGCATTCCCCAAGGGCAAGGGAAAATACGACACGTTTAAAGACAAAATTACCAATTTCTGCTCACCACGATCATCAAATTAGTACGTGCCTGTACTCCCCCTTCCACCCCTAATTGAATATGCTAGCATTAGGGACTCGTAGCACATCAGAATGTGTCTACGAGAACCTAGTAAACTGTCCATTGCCCACAGACCAATCAATAAGGCCACTTTAATTGTGGAACAAGAAGGAATCTTCCATCTTTTTAAGGTCTAGGATGTGCTACCCCTTGAAGTGCCTTTTGTGACTTAATTAATTAATTCTGTTAAGCGAGTTTCTATTAAATAGTACCTGTTCCAGTGAAAAGATTGGGAAAATTGAGATGAATTGTTCCAGTATCAATGAAAATGAAAATATTTTCTGCCCAGAGTAGCTCTCACTGCCCCTCTTCAAGTGGGTTTGTGCTTCTGTTGATACTTTCAGGGCATTATTCAATGCAGAGAGGCAATATAAGCTTGGTAGAAGAAGCAGAGGATTTGGTATCACCTAAATTGGCTTCACCAGTTGCTTACTGTGTGAATTCAAGCAAATTCCTTACCCTGTCTATATTTCAGTTTCCTCATCTGTAAGATGCAGCTAATACCCACCTGTCAGGGCTGTTTAGAGGATTAAAGGAGACAGGTTAAATGAGACGGCACTTAGTATGTGTTTGGTGAAAAGAAGGTTATTATTATGTTTTAGAAGAGAACTGTGAATAAACAGGTAGAATGGAGGGCTGCAAAGCCTTGCCTAGCAAGAGTTAAACGTTAGCACTCTGGGAGGTGTCTTTCCAAAAATTTAAACATGCTGACAACAGCCAATGGGATGGGTGTGTGTGTCTTTGCAAACAAAACATGTAGATGCATGTCTTCATGCCTGGGCTGGCTGCTTCAAACACTGATTATAGCTTAAGAACTAGAAAATAAATGTGTTTTCATTTGGGTGTTGAGGGCGAGACTCTGATACTGCTTCTCAGCTATGGCAGACACCGAGAATTTTGGGGGTTCTTTCTTTGGTAGACACCAATCACCTATTATTATTATTTTTTTTTTTTTTTGGAAGATGGGAAGGGTCACTGGCTGTGCTGGCGAATTGTAGGTGATGCTAACATTATCAAGCTGAACCAGGGCTTCCTGGGCCACCAAATGGATCTGTGTATCTGTATAATATGAGTCTTTATCTGCCGACTTTAGACCTATTCTTCACCTGCCGGTGTCCTTTCTCCGTTATTTACTTCTGCAGACAGCGCTAGACCATTAGTGCTGTTACCAGGAGAGTGGATTGTAGGGCTGTACGGATGGCTGTTTCCGTTTGTCGCAATAGAAGGAGCACAGAGTTGATGCGGAGGCCCTGATACTCACTCTGCCACTGACCAGCTGTGTGAAATTAGCAAGCCTCATTGACTAACCACTTTGTAGCTTGGTGTATTGTGATGCTCCAAAAGAATGGTGAAAGGAATAGTGTTCTGAGGTTTCTTAAGTAATCTGCCCTTGGGGGGTATCCTTGTTAGTTTCCTGCTTACCACATATTTCATGGCTAGGGAGAGATCCCAGCTACTTAGGCCAGAATCTGTTAAGTTCTTGCACCCACTCCGCCCTGGCCTCGTAGCTGAGATGGGAACCCCAGCTGAAAAGTAGGGACAAATTGTAGAATTCAAGCCACCTGGTCCCTAGGCTGGAGGTCAGGAATTTCTGCTCCCCTTTTCCCAAAGGCCACAAGGGATGTTTCGGGATGGCAGCAAAGTCTTTTAATCTCATTTTGCCCCTAATGAGACTTGGAAGTGGCCTTCTCAAGGATTCCCATGTGCATATTTAATTCTGTATTTTCATTCATTCCACAATTGTGCTTCTTCCACACAACTATGTTTTGAGGGTCTACTGCACACCAGACACTGCATCTCTCAGAGATACCAGGGCAAACAAAGTCAGTTGAGCTCCCTACCCTCTCAGACTTTCCAGTCTAGTGACAGAAACAGGTGTTGAACATCTCCCAAGATGGTCTGAAGGTATCTTAATCCCCACCTCTCCAGAGGTGGACTCTCATCTTCCACCCAAAACTTCCTCCCCTAAGCTTCCTCATGTCAGTGAGGAGATCCACTCGGTCGCCCAATCAAGAGACTCGGGAGTCCTCCTTCACACCTCCCTGTCTTACCCACCAATTCCAATCTAGCATCAAGTCCTATCATTTTTAGCCTCTGAAATATCTCTTAAACCCATCTTGTCCCTGTCTTCACTGCCATGAACCTAGTTCAGGTCACCATTATTTCTCTCCCAGAGATCACAACCTCCTCACTGGGTTCCCTGTCTCTGGTCTTGCTGCCCCATCCACTCCCTTCCACTTGTGATGTGTCCAGAGGTGATACTGTATGAACTTGAGTTAGTCCCTTTCCCTTTCTGGGCTTCAACTTCTCCATCCTGAACTGGATGATTGCCTAAGTCTGGGGCAGCTCTCTTTTCTGTTGTTCCGTGATCAGATGTTTCTTGCTCGTACTCTAGTGCAGCCATCCAGACTTCCAGAGAAGATATTGATACACCTGGCCCTCTGGCTTCTTGGTGTGTGTATTCATTCATTCATTTCTCCATTCAGCAAACATTTACTGAGCACCCACTGTGTATGAGGCACTGTAGTTAGCACAAGTGATTCAGTGGGAAGTAAGACACAGGCCCTGTCTTAAAGGAGTTCAATCTCTTGTGGGGGGGTATGGACACAAATAGACAATCTAGCCCATTCTGTGGAGGGGGGTAATCATGAAAGTTTCCCTGGAAGAGCTGATATCTTGGTTGGAGCCTGAATGATAAATAGGAGCTAGCCAGGAGAACAAAGGCATGTACAAAGGCCCTGAGGCAGGATGCTGGGAGAGACTAAAGCTAGACCGGAGAATGGCAGACCAATTGGGAGGCTGTGGCAACACTCTAGGGGAGAGACAAGGAAGTCCTAAACTAAGACCATGGAGGCAGAGAAAAACGGACAGGTTTCAGTTATATTTTCAAGGTGGAATTGACAGTCCTTGCTGGTGAATTGGATGTAGAAGATGAGGGAAAGAGAGAGGTCATGGAGGACCCTTGGGTTTTTGGCTTTATCAGCTTTGTAGATGGACTGCTATTTACAGAGTTAGTTCCATTAACTCAGGAGGAAGGATCTGGTTTGGGGAATGAGGCTGGGGAAAAGATGATTGGTTCAGCTTTAGTCTTGTTGAGTTTGAGTTGGAATATCCAGGTGAAGAGGTCTGGTAAGCCATTGGCTATAAGGATCTGACACATTGAGAAGAGGAATCTGGTCTGGAGGTTCAGACTGGGGAGTCATTAGCTTGTAGATGAGGTCCCTTTGAGGAGATTGAGCAGACCCTGAAGAGCTGAGTGCCCAAGAGATCCAGGACATCAGTGCTAAGAGGGGAAATGCCCTCCCAGATGTGGAGCGCCCATTCATTCCTGGGCACACATCTCTGCCCCAAAGAGAGTTTCACAATGTTGTCTGTGCATTGCCCACTTATACTTAAGAGAAGGAGCATTAAGTACCCAATTATAACTTCTCCATTTTACCATAAACGTGCCTTAAAGAAGAGAGGAAACAGATACGTTCATGCTATCTACCAGGTGTGTTACATTCACTGACTCAAATGCTCCCGATAACCCTACACTAGAGCTATTATTTCTTGGAGCCCTTAGAAACTCAGAGTAGTTAAGTCACTTGCCCAAGGTCACATAGCTATTAAATGGCACTAAGATCTGACTCCAGGTCTGTCCTACTCTAGAGCCTGCACCATGATACCACCTAACAGCACTCCACCACATCCTGCAGTATAGCCAGGTCCTTAAGAAAGCCTGTGCACACCGCTTTTCCCTTCTGTGCTTCATAAATATCATTTGCATCCCCTAGCTTAACACTTTGCTCTCCATTAAAATACAAATCCCCTGGGGAGAAGTAAAGCTCTAAGTTGTTGTCAGTCATTTATGCCTCAGTGGGAATGAATTTCAGATTCTTCCTTAAGAACAAATTTTAATTTTATGGGAGAAGGACACTGGAACCTTGAGGGAGGGATAAAAAGGCAGAAATGGGCTTCGTAATGAAAAGTCATTCCCCTCTTAGTTTCATAGCTCTACTTGGTTGGAGGCATGTGCTGTTAAGGTTCTTAGATGCTATTTCTGCATATGTGTACTACTTTATATGCAGGCCCATTTCTGGGTCAGCTAACCCAGTAATCTGGGGCTGGGGCTCGGGTGTGGTCTGATCGAAGGTGAAATTAAACTACACACTGGGGACTTCCCTGGTGATGCAGTGGTTAAGAATCCGCCTGCCAGTGCAGGGGACACAGGTTCGAGCCCTGGTCCAGGAAGATCCCACATGCTGCGGAGCAACTAAGCCCGTGCACCACAACTACTGAGCCTGTGCTCTAGAGCCCGCGAGCCACAACTACTGAGCCCGCGTGCGGCAACTACTGAAGCCCGCGCACCTAGAGCCCGTGCCCCACAACAAGAGAAGCCACCGCGGTGAGAAGCCCGTGTACCTCAACGAAGATTAGCTCCCGCTTGCCGCAACTAGAGAAAGCCCGCGCACAGCAACGAGGACCCAACACAGCCAAAATAAATAAATGTATATATATTTTAAAAAAGCCAGCGTTGTCCCAAGCATTATCTAAAAAAGAACCACTACACGCTGATCCCAACCCACTGTGGTCAGCAGGAGGCAGCCAGCCTGGGCCTTAGGCTCAAGTCCCAGCTCACTCTCTTGAGAATTAGACCCTGATGTGCATATTTAAAACACCGAGCAGATGGAGGCAGGAGAGCTTGTTGGAAAGACTTGGAGGAGTCCCTTCTGCCCTGTCTGGGTCTATTTGCCAAAATAAATGACATGTATCAGGGCAGGGCATTGGTCCAAGCCCATTGAAATTCTGCTAGCAGTCCAAACAGTGATGATGTTTCAGATTGGTTCTGTGAAATGATCAGTTAGGAAGAGAGAAATGATGTGTGAGCATCTGGCTACTGCAGCCTACTGATGGGGACAGTCCCAGGGGCGGGCCTGGGGTGAGGGGGGGCAGCCTCAAGGACCCCCCAGGACATCTGCCACTGGCAAACAGGAAGAGAGCCACACGCTGGCAACGGGTGGTCTAGTTTGAGTCCCATGCTGTTCCTCACTAGCTACGTGACCTAAACAAGTCCTTCCCGTTCTCTCGGCCTCCTTTTTTCCCCGTGTGTATAAAATAGAGCCTGGATGGAACGGTCTCTAAGGGCCCTTCTTGCTCCAACATTCCGTGACTTCTCTGACACTGGTTTGATTTCTTTTTCTCTGTAGTGGGAGAGGGAGAGGCCCACCCACCCACCTGCTTATCTGTAGCCTCTATGTTCTCACACTGCCCTCTGCTGGCCGTTATGAAAAGTGCCACCGATAGCTTCTTTGGAGGAAAACAAGCGAACAAACCAAAAAAAGCACTTCATCATTGATTTAGTATTAAGCGTCAGCAGTCCACTGGGCATGGTGACAGAAAGCCTGTGCATTGGAGACGAGGGAAAAGATCATACAGCTATAGGCACAGAGTAAGCATAGCTAGAGATGGCTGACAGAACAGCCCAAGAAAGAAATGTCTCTCTCAATTTTTTTCTTTGCCATCTTCGTCTGTTCATGGTGCTCTGTGCCACTGTATGAAAGAAAGGACCTCAGTGGATAGGAAGCCTCCTTGTCTCGTATCCTAGGACTGCAGGCTCCAGAAGGGCCTGGCACCACACTAAAGAGGAAGTTCTGGGCCAACGGCGCCTCAGAGGCCTTAAGACATCCCGCAGGCCCTGCTTCTGTCTGAGAGGTTTCTAGCCGGGACCAGCCCAGAAGTACACCTTCCTCCAAGGGGTACCGTTTCAAATGCCCCTTTGGAAAAAGAATTCGAATTCAAAGAATCCATGAGCTCTTTCAGAGACTCACTTTAAGCTCTCTGACTGGAACGGAGGAGTCATCTGTGTGGCTATGGTAAATTCAGCCTGCCCTCCCAGCCAAGAGAAAGGGAGCGGGCCGTGGAAGCCTGCCTTTTCTGGATGGAATCAGATTTCCTGTTAAATCCAGCCAGAGAATTGCCTCACTCCTATGTCTCTTTGCTTATTCTCGCTGAGTGTGCACTCACAAAGGCAAGAGACCGGGGCTGGAGTGTGCCAGCCCCTATGCCCACATCAGGCACTGCTCGGGCTCTAGTGATGTGAGCGAGATGGGAATTGGGCCACGCCACAGTCTGCCCTCTCAGTAGCTGTTCAACGGTTTATCATGCTCTCCCCTCCCCTCCCTTGATGCGCGAAAGCTTTGGGCAGGGCTTAGATTTGGGTCAAGCATTCAGTGCCCTGACTGCATCTCCTTTGCTAGTAATAACATGGTCTCGCCAAAACTATCGTGCCTCTCATCCTCCCACCAACCAGTCCTTTCCTCCCCCAACAGCTGGTTCTTATCTGTCTCCCTTGTTCCAGCCTCAGGCAGGCTGCCCTGGCCTCATGCTCTCACACACACATACACACACGCGCGCGCGCGCACGGGTTCTCCCGAACACTTGTTGATGAGTTTCAGCCCTGAAACACTGCCTTCCTCCCATCCCTCCTGTGTCCCCAAACCTCTAAGGGTTCCCTATTTCCTGCCACATCAAGTCTTCAACTTCCCTGCCTTGCTTTCCAGGCCTACTTCAGCTGGGGCCCACTCAGCCTTTCCAGTGTGGCCCGTGACTCCCCTGAGCCGTGGACAGAATGTAAGCATTCCACAAACCCTCCATGGCCAACCCTGCCTTTGTGTTCCCGCAGCACTTCTGCTCCATTCCGGACTTGAACTGTTTGCAATGGTTTTGTGTACATTAGTCTTGAAAGCTAGGCCCACATTTTAGACTTCTTTGTTAATCCTCAACCACAACCCAGCACTATTTTTTTAAGTGTTCTTTTACTTTTTAGTTGTGTGTGTGTGTGTATATACAGCGAAAATTTATAAGAGTAATAAATAAGAGAATCATTGTAAACAGAAGACCAACCAACAGGAGGTAAGAGCATAAAAAGTAAAAGTTAACCTCCCACCCCATCATTCTCAGAAATAAGCCTGTTAAGCATTCTGCAGCCTAGCACCCTCTGTAGGTTGCGTGTTACGGGTCGGGAAAGTTTGATTGGTGGGTGGCAGCCGCAGAGAATTGCATCTCCTTGGGAAGAGCATCTTTTACTTCTTTGCAAGAGTCCCAGGTCTTCGTGGGCCTGATTGACATTTGCGTCTCCAGTACGTGACTCTAACCACTGCATAAAGCATCTGTCCTCTTCTCAGCCCTTTCAAAAGTAAATCTTGAAGGTGAATATTAAAGGGCATGTTTAATGGACTTTTCTCAGAGTTTTGCACAGGTTTGTAGGAAATTGCGGACAGTCGGTAAACGGGGCTAAGGGGCAGAGATGGAAGTGTTTATGAAAACAGGCTTTCTACCTGATATGGTGTTGTGTTCTCTGAGAGTTAATGCACATTACTAATGGTTTTCATTTTTCTGCCAAGAAAATTCAGTCCCTTCTGGGATTTGTTCTAAACAGACTAGCCGGCCTCTGTTGCACCCACTGGGGTTAATTCTCTATCTCGGTCAGCTAGAAAATGTCAGCATGAACTCTCAGACTTAATTGTTACAGACACTTTATCACCAGGGCATTCAAAATCCTCAGGCTTCTCCCTCTTGCTATCATAATTGATACTAAATGGATATTCTCAGGCTTCTTGGATTTTACACATTCAACACTGTACAGATGGCGGGGGCGCAGGGGCCTAGAGAGGGAGCAAATAAACAATGTGTGTGTGTTCGCTGTGTCTGTTTCTAGTTGCAGTGCTGGGGTTCTGGGAACCGCCGTCAAAGATAAGCTGACAGGTTGGTCAACCGTAGGTTTCTGGGTTCTCCTCCCTCTGGCCCACGGAGGCAGTGTTCTCCGGGCACAGCCATTTCCGGGCTTCACTGCAAGCATGCGGTTGGCCATTTGGACATGGGTTCGAAAACGTCCCGATGCTCTCCAGAGTTCTGTTCTTTCACTCTTCTGATGGCCTAGCATTAACTAGGAAGAGGACAATATTATCCAGCCTGAATAACTAATCTCCTAAGAAGTACAAAGTTGAAGGATCTTGGCACACATGAATCTTATTAAATGTGCTTATAAAATATGTTCTATCCAAATAAGCTTAGCAGCCCCTAAAATAGCCTGTTCTGAGCCGTGTCTGGAACTCTGACATGCTTCATAGGTCTCTAAGCCAAAATTAGTTAGCGAAGTGATGACAGTGTTCTTTGTGCATGGGAAAATGGGAAGCGGGGATGGTAAGTCCTCTGTTGACTAATCGTACTCCTTCTGTCCATCTTAGGGGCGACCAGGACCAATTGGAATTCAAGGTCCAGTGGGTCCTCAAGGATTTCCTGGCCCTAGTGGTTTATCAGGGTTGAAAGGAGAGAGGGGCTCCCCAGGACCTCTGGGACCGTATGGACCAAAAGGAGATAAGGTAAGAACACCAAAGCTTGATTTTTCCTTTGACTCATGGGCTGTGAGTGTGAAGGTAAAAGGTTCCAAATCTCAGTTCTGTTTATTTATGGAAAGGATACTAATCCCAGATACCTTGGTGCCAGGCTACATACTTTAATAAGAGACAGGCTGGGTGTTGTGCTGCTACAGCCCATTTTTGGAGAGATTCCCATAGCCAGCAAGTCAGAAAGTGCATGTATAAGCTATTTGCTAGACAAGTGGGCTGACCGTGGTGGGAAGTCATGTGGATTTGAACTGGGCATGGGTCAGGAGGCCAATCAACAGGGCAGCAAAGGAATCCAAGCGAGGGGAACGGGATGCAAGGGGTCAGGATGCTTGGAAACCACCTGGGCCACAAATATAGGGAAAGAGATGCAAGAAAGATTGGTCATGTCATGGCGGCTGGCTGACTGAGGTTAGCAGTTCAGTTTATGTTATCTGCCGATTTTAATCACCTCCTATTCACCCCATTGGCGAGGGAGGGATTCCTACTCTAGGGTCCTGGGGATGGCCAAAGATATGACACCTGACACTGGACAGAAGAGATCAACAACAGGTTTATTAGTCACATAAACTCACAGCACAGGGGAGGAGGACATCACACCCCATGCAGGGCCACACAGGGCTTGCGCTCTGGAACAGAATGAGCCACAAGGGGCTGTGAGAAGCAGACTTTTGTCATGTCAACAGGGTGAGTGCCCCTTGATTCTCGAGGGAGAGTATGACTGGCTTATTTGAATAATTCAGTGGGCCAGCAGGGGACGGAAACCCACTACTCAGGAATAAGCGAGAACTGCACCTGGTCTTTTTAATAAGAAGGCTCGTTTGCCCAAGAGACCTTATCTTCAGAAGCAGAGTGGAGAAGTGAACTTTTGCTTAGGCCATTTGAGGCCCTCCCAGTTTTCCCAGATGTCAAGGCAGCATGTAATATTGAGCCTTATTTTTAGGTCTTACACCACGTCGTCTAAGACAAGAACTGTCCGAGACCTTAGGTAGAGGCTAGTGATTGCTTGGAAGTGGAATAGGGAGCAAGGTGGTGCAATGTGGGGAGGGAGGTACAAAATACTTCTTAACGACTTAGGTCATGAATCACATGAACAAACCCACTTCATCTAATGGAGATCAGTTATATCATCTCTTACATTCCTCTCCCTACTCCTTTTCTTAGGGTCCCATGGGAGTTCCTGGCTTTCTTGGCATCAATGGGATTCCGGTGAGTGTGTTCATAGAAGCATTTTTGAAATTTATTTTATTGGAGTATAGTTGATTTACAGTGTTGTGTTAGTTTCTGGTGTACAGCAAAATGATTCAGTTATACATATACATATATATATATACATTTTTTTCGTATTCTTTTCCATGATGGTGTATCGCAGGATACTGAATATAGTTCCCCGTGCTCTACAGTAGGACCTGGTTGTGTATCCATTGCACAGAGGCATTTTTAATACAACCTCTAGGTTCTGCCTCATAGCTCAAGCACTTTGGCCTTAACAACATCCTGTCTCAGGCACACATGCTCAGGGTCAAGTGTTGAGATGTGCGTGGTAAGGCTTAAAGGGCAGTGCTCATCCACAGTTTCCTTGGGATTCAGTTACGGGCAGAGCTAAGCCATATGGTTGGGGGATGCAGAGACATGTGCAGACATAGAAGACCATCAGTATCTTAGCCAAAATGAGTTAGGTCTTATGGCTTGAGGAGCTTTCATTGGGGATGAGGGACTGGTGTGAAGATAGTGCCACATTAGAGCACATACATCCTCATTATAAGAAAATTAAGGGGGTTCATGAAATTAGATAGAAAAATACTTAGTGATACCTTAATACATTTAATTTTAATAATTTCTTTCTTCAGCCTTATTTCAGAGTGAATTTCCCTTTAGTTGTTTTTTTTCTTTTTGACTCTTAAATACAATTTTTAAAGGTTGCTTTTTATTTACAGTTATTACAGCACATTGGCTATATTGCCTGTGTTGTACAATACATCCTTGAGCCTGTCTTACACCCAATAGTTTGTACCTCCCACTCCCCCATCCCCTATAGTGCCCCTCCCTTCCCCCACCAGTAACCACTAGTTTGTTCTCTGTATCTGTGAGTCTGCTTCCTTTTTGTTATATTCACTAGTCTGTTGTATTTTTTAGATTCCACATATAATTGACATTGTACGGTATTTGTCTTTCTCTGTCTGCCTTATTTCACTTAGCATAACACCCTGCAAGTCCATCCATGTTGCTTTAAATGGCAAAATTTCGGTCTTTTTTATGGCTGAGTGGTATTCCATTGTGGTATATATATATACCACATCTTCTTTATCCATTCATCTGTTGATGGACACTTAGGTTGCTTCCATATCATGGCAATTGTAAATAATGCTGCTATGAACATTGGGGTGCATGTATCTTTTTGAATTAGTGTTTTTGTTTTTTTCGGATATATACCCAGGAGTGGAATTGCTGGGTTATATGATAGTTCTATTTTTATTTTTTTGAGAAACCTCCATACCATTTTCCACAGTGGCTGCACCAGTTTACATTCCCACCAACAGTGTAGGAGGGTTCCCTTTTCTCTACATCCTTGTCAACATTTGTTATTTGTGTTCTTTTTGAGGATAGCCATTCTGATAGATGTGAGGTCATACCTCATTGTGGTTTTGATTTGCATTTCCTGATGATTAGTGACGTTGAGCATTTTTTCATGTGCCTGTTGGCCATCTGCATTTCTTCTTTGGAAAAATGTCTATTCGGTTCTTCTGCCCATTTTTTAATTGGGTTGTTTGTTCTTTTGATATTGAGTTGTATGAGCTGTTTATATATGTTGGATATTACCCCCTTATCAGTCATATCATTTTCAAATACCTTCTCCCATTCATTAGGTTATTTTTTTGCTTTGTTGATGGTTTTTACAAAGTGGCTACTCCTAAGATCACTTGGAGACAGCCTCTTCCATTCATCCTGAGGAACTGGCTTTGCTGGAGATAAGTGGGGAGTCTGGAGCTTGCAGACATCTCCTTTTCCCATTCCATCCAGCTCAATCCCTTAGTTTCTCCATTTTCACCCAATATCCCTACTTATCCTGCCACTGGAGGTTGCATGGTAACATTTCTCCAGCCTTTAAGATACAGTATTTGGAACTTACTGCTATCACTTTTTAGTTATATCCTTCAGCACTTATCTATATATTTAATCTTTAGCCTGGACTGTGTTTGCCTCTAGCAGTGGTTTTCAACCTTAAGAGAAGAACCAAATCTTGTGTAGAAGCTCAGCATATATAGAACAGGAAAAAATGGAGCTCCTCCATTTGAGGGAAGTCCTACATCATACCTTTATCTTTCAAACAACCTCTATGGGGTTCTTTTGAATCATATCAAAGCAGTTTGGTAAACTCTTGACTTAACAACTTCTTGTGTTACGCTACATAATCATCTAGTATCAGCTAAGGGGGTTCGAATTTCTTTGTGCCAATCTATAGGTATTTCTTGAGTACCCGCTATGTGCTAGCACTCTACTATGGGAATACAAAAAAGGCATATGGCTCTGCCCTCAAAGATATTATCGTCTGATTCACTTTTTCCCCAGATCTCGTATACATTTGTGGATTTGGAGAATAGAAGGCTCACTTAGCTTGTATTTGTTATACGTATCAACAAATCGGCCATCATATTTCTGCCTGTTATTCAACTGCAGAGTCTGAAAAATGCCCAGGAAGGGGCCAGTGGGGAAATAAGTGGATGGGGTTGGCCACCCTTTTACGCCATCCGCTGGCGTTTTCTCATGTCTGTGTTCGATGACCGCGTCGTCCAGAGTCTCCACTCAGAATGTGTATCTTGTGGGAACCAATGGGTGAGGGAAACTAGCAAACTGGAGGCCACCTCTTCCATTCATCCTGCAGAGCTGGCTTCACCAGAGATGAGTGGAGCATTTGAAGCTCGCAACAGTACCTTACCCTTCCTCCTGTAGTCTCTTTTTAATGGGGGCTGGAAGGAAATCCTGTGAAGCAGAGGCTGATTCCAGTTCTGAGCTGGAACCCACCCCAGAGTCCAGCTGGACACTTCTGCCTCCAACTTGTGGCCAACAGGGCCAGAGGGCGTCTAGAAATTGACCACTTCTCTTTGAGGGCTTCGTTGCTTGGGAGAATGAGTCGCAGCTGTCCAGATTGCTCCAAATGAGTGCGCTGCTCCCAGTAGAAGTCCCCACTCCCTTGGCCCTTCGCTTGGCCCTTCCCTTGACCTAAGGTTGCACATTTTTTCTTTTGACTTTCAGTCGCTTTAGCTTCAGGCTCCAAGCCTCACTTACTCTAAGAAATTATTATCCCCTGTTCCCTCCCTCTCTTCCAGCTATTCATGATGTATTAATGAGCACCTCCTGTTGACAGCTTACCTCTCCTTTCCATCTCTATTCTTCCAGGAGTCTTTGGTGTCTGTCCCACACACTCTAGCTCCTTATTACATATGGTGCATGGTATTTATTGACTGTCTTGTACGATAGCCTTATCTAGCTCCTTGAAAGCACAGAGTCTGTCTTCTGCTCCTCTCAGAGGCCTCAGAGACCCCAGGGCTAAATTCAGCATAGAGCAGGAACTCCAGAAACATTGGGGGGACTGAGTCCAACCTCTAGTGCCTATAGAAGCAGCAGTTCTCAGACTGGCAAGACTCCCTCAGACTGAGGAAAACACAGATACCCTCAGCCCAGTCAGACTAATGATTTTGCCCAACTCTCAGGAGCACTTTATTAAGCCATTTGGCTAAAACCAACAGCTTCCCCAAAACACATCTTACTAAACTGGATCACTGCACAAATCTGGTTTCCCCTCTTGATACTGGCGGACCGCTCACATCTGTGTCACTGGTTTTGGTCCCAGTTGAGAGTGAACAAACAAGCAGTCATCAAGGTATTCAACATTAAAACAACGTGGACGAGGGGCGGTAGGGCTGTGGCTTTTAACGATATCACAGCTGTGAGTTGGGCTGTTGGCACCCACAAGAAATGGAGGGTGAGCCGATGTTTTCAGTTCAAACAAGTTGGAAGCAGAAGTTTTCAAGTTGTCCTTTGCAATTTATGTTTAGCTTTTCCCATGGAGTCAATCTCAAACATTTCCCCGCCTAGAGACTCATAAATGAATACACGAGGTTTGTATCTTCAAAGTGACCGTGTACCACTCACCAAATGGAAACTTTTCCTTTGCATTCTGGGTTCTGAGGAACATTGCTTTTCTGGAATACAGCAGATCCACCTATTCTGTGTGTTCAATCCCCTGTGATTATATAGAACCGTGGTTTTCTCTCTCAAAGAGCTGCATTCCCTTGGAGAGCTGGCACACACGTATGTAAAGTCATTATCTCTACCCAGAAAGGGCAAAACCAAGGTCCCAGGACTAAGGAAGATCCCTAGTACTGAGCCAGCCTGTTGTCCTGTCTTAACTCATCTCTGTTACCCAGTTGAGAGATAACCCCTAGCAAACTTGGCCGGGACATTTAAAAATGGTGATTAGGATCCCAGGAAGAAAGAGACACTCCACCTGAAGGGGTCGACTAAATAGAGTTAAGTGAAGGGCTTATTTAAAGGATGCAAGCAGGGTTAAGGGAGACAACAGTGCAGGGTGAAGCAACCAGCACAAAGCTGTTACCACCCCTAGTCCCAAAGGGGAAAGGAGGAGTGGTAATACTGGAACCCTGTAAGACCTGGAGCCATGGAATAACAGTTGCCCAGTGGGAGCTAAGATTATAGAGAAATGTGGCCATTGCCAGAAATATAGCCAAGGAGGGAGGGCATAGGAGAAATAAACAGTCTGTGCTCGTCCTTCTCGTGCTCTGCCATCTCCTGCTTGTGCCTCCCAGTGACCAAATATAATTGGAAGACAGAGGGAAAGGGAGCCTAGACAGTACCATCCATGAAGGTCAGCCTCCCAAGGCACAGATCTAGGGAAGGTAGAGTGTAGATCTTCAGGGCAAACAGGAATAGCCATCTCATTTGGTAACAAAATGTTGATGACTCTAGTAAGCTGTCTCAGTTTCCCCAGTGCAAATAAAACTCCTCACCTGAGTCTGGAGAGGCACAGCTTATAACAGGTTTATTGCAAAGATATGTTTATTGACCACTCCTCTGGACTCTGCATTCCGTAAGTCCAGCAGTCTAGACTCATACTCTTGCATTAACGTATCATCTATCTCCTACAACTATAACAGCAATGAAAATGAAACAGAATTCTGTGGAGCGTTCTCACAATAAGCATTTGACAAAAGGTTGTTTCCTCTAATAATTTGAAAAGTTGATTTTTGAACACATGGCATGTTTCCCTCAAATCATTAAATATATACACATATATATTATACATATATGTATATATTTTTTAAAGCCAAATAAAATATATGTATATACATGTATATATATATGTGTATGTATGTGTGTGTGTGTGTCTATATATATATTACATAAAGGTCATCTCTTTGTTCCATACCCGACACACAGCCTGCTTTTGATAGATTGAAAAAGATATATTTCCTAAGAGGTAGATTCTATGCACCAAGGAAGCACAGAATTATTGAATTCAGACACCAACTGTATGTGAATGATTACTGATCCCCCAGCAAAACAACTGCCTCAGTAATGAGTATGAAGAAGAGAAGATACAGTTCCTTGACTGAAGCAATAGCATGACGTGAGATAATGACAAAATAAGGTCATTATTTTGTCAAGTGTGGTTCTTCCTTGACTTGTTTATTTTTGACCAAGCAGCATTCAGGAGAGGTGGTGCTATGGAAACTCCTTCTGCTCTTGACCAAAATCCAGCCTCATTTCCCATGCAGAGCTTCCAATACAGAAAGCCGTGCCAGGCTGCCCAGGTTCCAGTCTGTTCTGAGGAATTCCCAAGGCCTGGCGTGATTCCCTGTTGGTAGCAGTCCAGCTGCCTGGCAGCTAAGCCCCATCTTAGTACATCTTAGTACATCTTTGTACTGAAGGAAGGTGAAGTTGCAGCACCCTGTGTAACCCATCTCTTCACGTTTGATCCCTTTGGTTTCAGCTTGGATCCTATTAAAACATCGATCTTTTGGGGAGGGGTAACACTGAGCTGTCATCAGCCACCTACACCTGAGTATAATGAACAGCAATGGCAGCAGAGGCGATGGGGCAAAGGGAGTGGGCAAGGAGCCAGAGTTTGACAGCATCCTTGACTTCTCTCACTGTGGAGCTTGTCGGAGTAGCCGAGAGTCCTGTGGCTGACTTGATCCCTTCTTTCTCTTTGAACAGGGCCACCCTGGACAGCCAGGACCCAGAGGCCCACCTGGCCTGGATGGCTGTAATGGAACTCAAGGAGCTGTTGGATTTCCAGGCCCTGATGGCTATCCCGGGCTTCTCGGACCACCCGTATGCTGCCAGATCTTTGCATTATTTCAAATGTCTTTGCTTGCCTCCAAGTGTGCCCTATTTTCTGCTTCTCTGGAGAGCTCGTTAAGTAGCTGAGGGGCAACCACTGCAGGGAAGTGTATACATGCTACACTACTTTTAGGGTTTGGTTTTTTTAATGATGCTTTTAGAGTTGGCAGGATTATGAAAAGACTGTAGTAAATTTTAGAGCAAAGTACACACTTGGGCTATTTGACGTTTTCCCACATTAGACGATATGGGGAGATGCAGTACTTGGAAGGCTTACGTGGGATCATGGGAGCACTAACAGTGACCCAAAGGGCTTGGCAAGCTTGGTCTCTACCAGCGATTCTTAACCAGCGGTGATTTTGCCCTGGCCCCACCCCCGGGGACATTTGACAGTTTTTATTGACACTTTTGGTCTTCATAACTGGGGGTGTGCTACTGGCACAGGATAGCCCCCCCATCACAACATCAAGGAATCATCTGTCCCAAAGTATCAGTAGTGAGAAATGGTTGAGAAATCCTGCTCTACACTGACGTAGTTTTCCCTCTTCCCGCCCGCTCCCCACATCACAACCCTCAGTTCTGGGATTGTTAAGACATTTATTGGATCTTGGTGTCATCACTTTTATTTCATTCCATTCATCCAGATAGAGCTCAAATATTGGGATCTAAAAGATCTCTAAAAGATACCATGCCCTTGCAAGGCTACTTTTATGAGTGGCTGGAAAGAGAAAAATAACACATTTCAAGCCCATTCTCAACCTCATTTGAAATAATCTAAGAGAATAAGGGTGCTGATGTGATACATTTAGCTAGAAATTACACGATCTGTTAGACTCCATAGCTACGTGAATTAATTGGCGTTTCACTGGAAGAGAATTGCCTTCAGTGACCAAGTTGTGGGTGTGAGTGCATACGTGAGAAGGTGAGACGGACAAAGCACAAGCACCAGATTGGCATAAGGACCTTCACAACTAAGGACCAAACCAATATACAGCAGGGAGTGGGGGAGAAAGATGTATTACCAACATAGTACGAGCTGGTTGAGTCACAGAGGCCTCCAAACACTGCCATGGCAACAGGGGAGGAAAACAAATCACATCTGTGTTAAGACAATGGAAATCCAGCAAAGTAAGGAATTACTGCCCCCAAGAGGGAGAAAAGAAATTTTGAGGTAATAAACAGCCCCTGACAGCCAAAGGACCAGGGTAAAACCTAATCCTGTCCCTAAACCTCCCCTTAAGCCTAAATAGGAACCTGGGTGTGTATTTTACTAAGCTGAACCTTACTAACCCTGCCGAATACTGAATGGATATCCTTTGAATCTTCTTTGATGAAAGTAGTGGCCATGAGAATAAGGGGAAATTGGAAGTGTTAGGAAAGAAGCTGGTTTGCGCTTCTGGAACCACATTGTACTTTTATTATACCTATGGACCTTGAACTCAGGAATCCATCATTCAATCAACGCTTCAGTCCCCAAAGCTTAGCCCTACCCCCAACACTAATCCCAACTTCCCCTTAGGTATAGGGATATTGATTTTCCCCAGGAGGCCAACATCTAGCAGACATTAGGTGGCATCTGCCACTGAGACATTAAAAAGTCTGGCTGACTGGATGGGTTGGGCATACTTTGAACTGTTTTCCATGTTAACAGTGAGGCACACCAGCCTCTTAGACAGGTGTAGAAACTGAAGTTATATGGTAGAAGCACAGGATGGAGATGGTTTTGTAGCTATATCTTAGACCAGGCGTCTGCAAACTGGCCCATGGGACCCTTGTCCCATGGCTTGTTTTTCCATTTTTAAAAGATTGTGAAGAAAAACAGAAGAATATGAAACAGAGCACAGATATGGCCCACACAGCCTATATTACTTACTATCTCGCTCTTTACAGAAAAAGTCCACTAACCTCTGTCCTAGACCTAGTCCCTGTCAGTGACTTGTACCTGTGAGATATGGAGCAGGTGAGCTATAGGCTTATAAACGGCATGTGTATTATATGTGGATGTTCAGATTGGTACTCTGAATGGATTCAAAGTCTACTTTCTAATCCCTTTACAGACTTCTGACTTGCTGGGGGAGCAGGCATGCAGCTCTGAGACACAGCACAGTTCAGGGGATGTACTTTGCCCCTTTAGCATGGCCAGCTGTGCCATAGAATAAGCCACATGGTTTCAGGCTCTTGCTTTTCCATCCTCTGTCTGATCAGATCACACTGTTAACAATACTGTGTGTATGTGTGTGTGTGTGTGTGTGTGCGTGCGTGCGTGCGTGCATTTCTTCACAAAATTTTCTTATTTTGCTCAGGGGCTTCCTGGTCAGAAAGGCTCTAAAGGTGAACCTATCCTTGCCCAAGGTAGTTTCAAAGGAATGAAGGTAAGAGCCTCTAAGGCAGACAGCTGAGTAGGCTATAAGCGGAGTTCCCCGGAGTGGAGCCCCACATCCAATGAAAACATTTCCAGAACTAGCATCTGTGTCTCTATTTAAGGAGCAGACCAAGCTGGATTTTAAAAGAATCCAGAGCTTTTTGTGGTGGAAACATTGACAGAAATGTTTGCAACCATACTGTCAAAAAGATTTGCTTTGTAAGATCTAGGCCAAAAATAGGGGACAGATCAGCAAACAAACTGTTTGCATGGGTGTCATTTTCCTTGACAAGCCGAGACACTTCCTGGAGGCAGATACCTTTTGTCTACTACAGAATCTTTGATGTCTGCATACCTTGGTTTGAAGCCATGTATGTCTCTGCCCATCTTAACATGGCCACCAGCCCAGGATCATGGCTCCGCCCTTTTCTGTACCTGCATACCAGCCATCACCCTCGCTGGGCCCCTGGCTATCTACAAAAGTTGCCCGTCAACCCTGCAGCTGGCTGGAAACTTTCATCTCTTCCTGGAATTGACAAGAACCTTTTGTATTCTTGTGGCTGTATTTTTGATGTATGCTGCTTGGTATCCTGTGGGCCTTCAGTAAACTCTGGTGCCAAATGACTGACCCTAATCCCTTGCAGAGTGGGAAGGGAGCCCATCATTTCCCTGGGAGCAGACAGGAATCTATGTGTGCAACATCTGAGGGGAAGATGCTCCCAAGCTCACTCAGCTGAAGATGGCACCTTTCTGTCTTCCACCCATGCACAGAGCCAGAAATATTGGAAACCACTTTGGAAGGCAGTGATGGGTGTGGGTAGCTGAGAGCTGTTGCTCATTTTACAGATAGAAAAACTGAGGTAGCCTGAGGCTATGTGACTCGCTCACAGGCACAAGCCAGCTTCCCCAAGAGCTAAAACCCAGGCAGTGCTCTTCCCAGGTTGCAGAGAGCTGATTTTTCACTGTAAGCCAAGCGGGGTAAGACTAGCAGGTGTCAGAATGTGACCATTGTTGTAGCAAACATTGATTAAATGGTTTTGCCAAAAACCAGAGAGACCCTGGACCCAGCGGAACACAGCAATTTCCACAAGATGGTTATATTACAGATTCGTACGGTGACTTAAGATGCTGCAAAGTAATTAAAACGTAATCAGAGACTACATGCTCTATTGATTCTCCCTTGAAATGTCTGATTTGCGTTGTATACATATGGGCACAGATTCTCTGGGGATGAAGGTACACTGGAAGGTAGCTTTGCTTTCCTCCAGAAAGAGCAGGAAAATCACCAGCCCGCAGAAGCAGTTTCTAATTGATAAGTTCCTAGCAAAGGTGAAAATTAATTAATCCAAGTAAAATATGAATTCCTGTTCAACCAAGGCTATAATATTTTTCTTCTAGAGTCTAGATTTTTCTTAGGAAAAAAAAAAATAGATGGCTGAATCTCTCCAATTCATGCATTATTTAAAACACAAGACCTTGACAGAGGAGGCCCAAGCTTCAGTGATGCGTTTTTATGCCTATTGCATCTTAGGTCAGTTATCTGTGAAATACCACAAGCTTAATGTATTCATCTCTTCAATGTCCTGCCTTTGTCTGTTTCTCAGGGGGAGCCTGGGCTGCCCGGACTGGATGGAATCACTGTAAGTCGTTACCTATGTGTTGAGCTCCCAATGACCCCTTTTCATTCCTCTCTCCGGTGTTCGAAGGTCTTTGTAGAGCTTCTCAAGGACAATCCAGAGAGGTAAAGTAGAATAGATCACTCTATCGACATTTGCCAAATAAGAAAGTACTGAGAGGATGGACTGTCTACCTCCAGTGACATGGCAGGCTGGCTTTCAGACCTCTCGGCCAGGGACCTGCATCCTCCCTGGGATGTATTAGGAAAGAATTTTGCCTGTCATTTGGCAAGCATTTATTAAGTGTTTTCTGTGTGTTCAGAGTACTGTGGGTAAAATAAAAGAAGCAAAACACTCTTCTTTAAAAGGTATTCCACGTAGAAATTTTTTTTAGGGACTCAATAAGAGTGAGTCCATGAAAGGCCATGAGTTGTACTAATAAGAGCTTTGTTTTTCCTTGACTTTCCACATTGTCATCATTTTCCTTTGAAGTGGCTTCATAAAGGCCCCTTCTCTCCTCCTCTTTTCCTGTATCACGGTTCCTTCCTTTCTTCTTCCATTCCAGAACAGATACTGAGCAGAACAGATACTGAGCAAAGGGCTAGGAATGATCCCTGAGACAATTCAGACACGGTCTCTGCACACACACACAGCCACCTCCCACCCCAGGATGTGAAAAACTAGTAGGAATGTGGCGTAAGGATTCCACTGACGTCATCAAGAAAGAGATGCTGTCCACCTAAGGCTACATCATGAGACTTTCTCTCCCTCCTAAGTCTCAACTTCACTTAGCCTCTCCATCCCTTACCTAAGCACATATCACCTTATTCCTGCTCCCCAGCTTTAACAGGGCCACGCATTTTCCCACACCATCTTGCTCTTCAGATTTCGTTCTCTTGCTTTCAATATTGTCATCATTCATTTCAAAATATTTTCTAGTTTCCCTTCGGATTTTTTCTTTGACCCATGGAGACTTGTGGCGTTTAATTTCCCCAAATTTGTGACTTTCCAGATATCTTTATATTATTGATTTCTAGTTTGATTTTATTGCAGTTAGAGAGCATATTCTGGATGATTTCAATGCTTTTATATTTGTTCAGTTTTATTTTATGGCCCAACCTATGGAACTATCTTGGTGAATGTTCCATATGTACTTGAAGAGACTATGTATTCAGCTGGTTGGGGCGAGTATAGATGTTAAAATCTCCATCTAGAATCATGAATTTATCTATTTCATCCCTCCCTCAGTAATTAATAGAACAACTAAACAAAATATAAACAGACCTAATGGATCTTCTTTGTCCTCACTGGTTTTTTTAATCTATTTCTCCTTACAGTTCCATCAGTCTTTGCTTCATGTATTTTGAAGCTCTGCTAATAGGTGCATACACATCTAAGATAGATATAGATATATACATTTTCTATTTCTTCCTGACTCAGTCTTGGCAGGTTGTGCATTTCTTCCAGGTTGTCCATTTTATTGGCGTATAGTTGCTTGTAGTAATCCCTCGTGATCCTTTGTATTTCTGCAGTGTCAGTTTTTACTTCTCCTTTTTCATTTCTAATTTGGTTGATTTGAGTCCTCTCCCTCTTTTTCTTGATGAGTCTGGCTAATGGTTTATCAACTTTGTTTATCTTCTCAAAGAGCCAGCTTTTAGTTTTATTGATCTTTGCTATGGTTTTCTTTGTTTCTATTTCAGCTCTGATCTTTATGATTTCTTTCCTTCTGCTAACTTTGGGTTTTGTTTGTTCTTCTTTCTCTGGTTCCTTTAGGTGTAAGGTTAGATTGTTTATTTGAGATTTTTCTTGTTTCTTGAGGTAGGATTGTATTGCTATAAACTTCCCTCTTAGAACTGCTTTTGCTGCATCCCATAGGTTTTGGGCCATCGTGTTTTCTCAGTTTTTAACTATCATGAATAAAGTTGCTATGAACATTCTTGTGCAATTCTTGTGGATATATTTTTTTTGAGAAACTGCCATACTTTTTTGACCTTGATAAAAACATGCCTCTCTAGGGCCCACAAGGAGCACCCGGATCTCCAGGAGCTGTGGGACCCATAGGACCACCAGGATTGCAAGTAAGAACCAGCTAAATCTACCACGTGTTCACAGCATTCACATGAATGCTTTCCCTACCAGGCCGTGAAGTAAATGTAAGCCGATGTAAATGTAGGCCCTCCTAGCAGAGAAAGGCAACTTCCATTCTAGGAGGTTAAAGTGAAGCATGCTCTTGTCAGGAGCTATTTGTTATCTTCTTTTATCAGAGTCTCTCTGACCATCCACTCTGTGCCTCCAAAGCCTCCTAGTCTAGCTCAACCTAAAGTATAGCCCAAGGATGGCTAATACCCGGTACATTTATTGTGACCTTCCACTCCCCTTACCCACGACAGACATTGCTAATTAATCACACCATTATCACCCACCCTGAACACAGAGGCAGCTTCAAAATCTTTCTCAGTACTTCACCTTGGAGAGCTCTTCCCACCTACCTATTTCCCATCACTGGCTATAGGAAGAGCATAGCCAGTCATCTGTGTGGTTCTGGGAAATCCACATCCCCAGATTGTTCTCTCTCCAATGTGTGAAATCCCACCACCACTGATTACTTTGGTCTACTTTCACCAAAAGTCATCATTTAAAAAGTGCTGGCCTAATGGGGAGAATGACACATGAAGTCTTCACTACCTTAGCATGAATGTGGTTATCAGGTCAACTGGGGAAATTTCAAAGGAGATTTTAAGAAAAGGAACCCAGGGAGAAGGAGCTAGAATCTGCTACACCAAAGCCAGACCACACCAAGGGGGTGGGGGACTTATCTTCAGTGACTCTCAACGTGCCTAGATTCTTCGGGGCTGAAACTAAAAAGCGCTCTTTC
This sequence comes from Neophocaena asiaeorientalis asiaeorientalis, assembly GCF_003031525.2. Lineage (NCBI taxonomy): Eukaryota > Metazoa > Chordata > Mammalia > Artiodactyla > Phocoenidae > Neophocaena > Neophocaena asiaeorientalis. Next base: position 2,123,366 of record NW_020171994.1, read on the forward strand.
CTTTCATTTTAAATCTAGGGTCCTCCAGGCCCCCCTGGTTTCCCTGGTCCTGATGTAAGTATACTTTGTCTTGGGGCATTTGACCTCCTACCGCTAAGTACTCTAGTTCCCCCAGAGATATTCTGGTCTGGTTAAACATACTTTCTGGTAAAAAAGACTGCATTCCAATTTAAGTTCCTGGAGGTTGTTTAGTAATTGATTTTGTTTTTCCTCCCTACACCCCTGTGCCTCAGGGGAATATGGGGTTAGGTTTCCAAGGAGAGAAAGGAGTCAAGGTAAATAAATTTTGGAACATACGCTCTGCAGTCCATATGCTCCTAGAAATGTGTCTAGCTGCACACATATGCCTGCTTGTGATAGGGCTGCATGTGCACGCATAGGCTACTGTAGTCTTTTTCCTTCAAAATATTGTAGTCTTCCTGCTTCCTACCTGTGAAATGTACATGTCTTACAAACATACGCTCTTGAGATATATTTTCTCTTCCTTCCACCTGGGTATTTCCCTGCTGATTTGTATTATATTGTGTCGCCTTCTCTTTCCTTTTCTCTGCTTCTCTTCTCTCCATCCTTCCTCCTCCTCCTCCTCCTCTATCTCCTCTGTCTCTCCTTCTTAACCCCCTCTCATCATTCCCTTTTATTTCCCTTCCCTCATTCTCATATTTCCCTCTATACAAACTGTATAGTGATTTAGGAGCCTCAAGGGAGACTGGGAGCTTGCCCTCCCCATCCTTGGCGGCTGCCTCTTGTAGATTGCACTGTCTTCAAGGAGCAAATCCAGTCTTCAGTGTTCCAACACGGACTTCACTGCCTCTGCTTGTGCTCTTGGCAATGATTGGACCAATTAGAGTCTGATCACTATTGCCAAGAGGTAGCCATTTACCTTGCTCAAATCCTTTTTTGCTTTCTTCTAAACACCCTTTCATGCATGACCATGGCAACCGTGAACCTGCCATTTACTTTCATCCATCTTGTTTCCTCCCTCTGCAGTGCTGGTACAAAATGCATCTGGTCAGGCTTATAATTCTTTTCACCCCTTGAGACTGGTAGCTTTGTTTCCTCATTGATGCAAGGGTGAGGGTGAAGAGGCTAAAGTCATGGACAGTTGATTTGTGAATTACATCCTGAGGACAAACCTACCCTCCAGAGAAATATCTGTGTGGTGTCTGCTTTGCTTAATGTTTCCTTTGATCTTACAGGGGGATGTTGGCCTGCCTGGCCCTGCAGGACCCCCACCATCTACTGGGGAACTGGAATTCATGGGATTCCCCAAAGGGAAGAAAGGATCCAAGGTAGTGAACATTTGAGAACAAGAAGTTAATAAGCCTTTTCCTATTAATACCAGAGTTCAACTCTAATATCTAATAACCAGAGTATACTGGAAGGATAGAGGGTTCTGGGTAATATGGATATGAGCTTAACTGGGTTTCTGAATATTCGTTCAAGTGCTATTTTCTGTGTTTGTTTTGCAGATTCAGTTATCAAAATGCTGAATAACTTAAAACAAACATTGAATAGTTGGGTTTTTTTCCTCCTAACTACCAACCCTGTCAATACTTATGTTGTCCCCAAAGCACTGTGACAGAGCAATAGGGTATAATGGTTGCTTTCAAGTTATCTGTTTAAAGAAACTATTTGCCCTCAGAAGATGACCCTGCAAATAGTGTATACTGTCACCAAGTGGCAGTAGATGCCCTAATTTGCCTGATCTGGACTACCAAGGCTGAAGCTGTAGACCTGTTTAACCGAGATATTTTATAATCTATTTTGATATGAGTGTACACATGGTTGTATTTGAATGACTGTTTGCTGTTAAGGTGTGCAGATATCTTTCAATAACCTGACTTCCCTTCCTTCCTGGGGATTCCTTAAGTTTTGTGATCCTGCACCTGTGGTCAAGGGACCCAGGCAGGGGAAGGTGTTTAGTCCCATTTCTTTAATTCTGTCTTTGTGGAAGCAACAGCTCCAGGCCTTCTCCAGGCTTACAGGAAGTAATTATTGAGTTGGGAACAGTTTGGGAGCATATGAAAAATTGCCTGCCTCCCTAATCATTCCCAAACCTTAGGGAGCCCTTTCATGGCACTTATAGATAAATTAGCATATCAAGGAAAGAGATTAGAGTATTATGTTTCCCTTTGCAAACTGTAATTGTTACTCTTTTCCCAAAACCATTGGTGTCTTTGCAGCCAGTAATTTGCTGGAGGAAATTGCACTGAACAGCTTCTTCCGCTAGAGAGAAAGCAGATGATCATCTTTTCTATCTCCCAATTAGCCTGAGCATTTGAGACTCTGTTTTGGATAGTTTTCTTTGCCTGTCATGGACTTTGGTCCTTTCCACACTACTAAGGGCTCCGTAAACTAAGACATCCTGGTGTAGTTACTAGCTGTGGAGACTAGGCAATCTGCACCAGCCTCTGGTGTCCCAATTGGGATACCCTATGGTCTCCCACTGCCCAGCCCAAGTAACTCAAGGGAGCTATCTCCTTTATGTTCACTGCTTCCTGCTGCTACTCACTAAGCTTTGGTTGATTTTCCAGGGTGAACCAGGGCTTCAGGGCTTCCCAGGAATAAGTGGTCCTCCAGGTCTCCCGGTAAGTCTCCCTGTTTGGTCAACATGTATTCAAGGATCTGATTGGACAAAAGCTATACCAATAGAAAGCTAACAGGAGGACCTCCTTCCTATGGTTATTGTAGAGAATTTCACCATCTTCATTGTTAGAAGGCATTTAAGGAAATGTCTTGTTTCTCAAACCCATGGGGACATTAGGTTCTTTATGAGACTATATAGCTTAGAGGTTATAATCTCAAGCTCTAGAGTTAAAACAGACCTAGGCTTGACTTCTGATTTCAGCAGTTTCTAGCTATGTAACCTTGGACAGGTTTCTTAACTTTTCTGAGCCTCGGTTTCCTAACCTACCAAAAAAGGGATAATAATGGGGTGCTTATGAGAATTAAATGAGATAATATGCATGAAAAGGGCTTAATAAATGCCTGGCACGTATCAATTGTTGAGTAAATGGTAGTTAGTGTTAGTGATCCTATTTTCACTTTCCTATGTGCCCTTGTATCTTAGATTCTTTCACCCAACAAATACTTTTTGAGGGCCCCTATTTGCCAGGCCTTCTGCTGGACTCTAAGGCTGCAACAGCAGCTAACAGTCAGATAAGTAAAAGTCCCTGTCCTTGAGGAAAGTACATTCCAATTTGGGGGGATGAGGGAGGGGAGAGAATCAACAAGTAAACAAATGAAGGAGAACAAGTTCATATATTGGTAAGTGATACATAGAAGATAAAAAAAGGGTAAAAGTGTTGGAGTGTGGATGGGTAATGGGATGGGCACCTTTGGACAGAGTGGTCAAGAAGGGCCTCTCTGAGGGATCGCTTATTATGAGGGAGCGAGTCATGTGAAAGGTCGGGAAGAGTGTTTCTGGCCAAGGGAACCGTAAGTGTCAACACCCTGAGGTTGGAACAAGCTCAGTGCTTTAGAGGAACAGCAAGAAGGTGAGCGGGTGGAGAAGAGTGAGCGAGGCCAAGAACCAGGCAGAGAGGCAGGAGCCATATCATGGAGACCTTTGTAGGTCAGATGTGGCTTTTACGTTAAATGTAATGGGAAGCCATTGGAAGGCCCTGACTTGTATTTTTAAGATCTCTCTGGTGGTAGTGGGAGTTGGGGGGCTGGGTTATGGAGGATGGGGGGAGGGGAAGACAGCAAACAGAGGCTACTGCAACAATCCTGGTGAGGAATGGTGGTGGCTTGGACTAGGATGATGGCAGTGGAAATGGAGAGAAGTACATGGATTCAAAATGTAAAAAGTTTAAAATTTTTGTTACAGAACATTTCAAACACATGCAAAGTAGGGAGAGTGGCATAATGGTCCCCCTGTGTACCCATCACCTAGCGTCAATAATTAGCAACTCACGGCCAATCTGAAGCCAACAACAGATGTAGCATTTCATTACAAATACCTCAGTGTTTCTAAGAGATAAGGACTTTTTAAAAACATAATGATGATTTCATCACCACTAATGAATTATCAGAAATGACAATATCTGTTAAGTCAGAATTCAGGTTTATGATTGTGTCATAAATATATTTTTTTATAATTACCTGGTTTTGAATCAGAATCCAAATGACGCTCACAGATTACATTTGGTTGACATATCTCTTAAACTACAAGATATGTTTTGAAGGAGCTGATGAGAGTTCCATGGATTGGGTGTAGGGGTCAGGAGGGAAATGGATGAATCAAAGATGACTAGGCCTGCCCCCCGGCTTGCTGGCAAAGTGGGGAGAGATGACTCCGGTGCTTCCCTGCAGTTCTTTGAAACACTTTGGGTCTCTCCAGGTGGCCGGAAAACACAGCCAGTAGAGCCACTGGCACAGATTACTTCCACAGTGATCCCTACTACTCCATAGAGACACAGGGGCAACAGAGAACCATCTATTCAATGGCCTTGATTTTAATCGGCTCAGTATCTAATGAATCATAAAGGGAAAGAATACTCATGTTGGAGACAGGACACCTGGACTTCAGCCTCAGCCCCAGCTCTGGGCCTTCAAGTATCTGAACCTCTCTGTATATATGTCATGTGGCAATGGTCATATCTACTGTTTTGAGGCCCAACTCACCATGTTCATCAGGTTTCTTTACAAAGTATAAATCTGTGCTGTCCAATATGATAACCACTAGCCACATAACAGCTACCAATCCTTTGAAATGTGGCTAGTCTGAGATGAGATGTGCTGTAAGTGTAAAATACACACCAGATTTCCAAACCTAGGTGTGAGGAAAATAATCTAAATTATCTCATTAACAATTTTTATGTCAGTGTTGAAATGACAATATTTATGATGTGTTTGGTTAAATAAAATGTTGTTAGATTAACCTCACCTATTTGTTTTACTTTTTTAATGAAGCTACTAGAAAATTTAAAATAACATAGTAGCTCACGTTATCTTTCGATTGGACAGCACAGACATAGAGTACTTTGCAAGTGGGCTGGGGAATAAAGTCTGCACCTTTCTTTGTGAGCATTTCACATAAATTCTAGTCACCTCTTATCATCCCTATGATGTAAGCAAGGTGGGCTGGGTTTATATCCCTGACTGATGAGGAAACCATGGCCTGAACGGGTAAAGAGGCTTGTCCAGAGTCACTCAGCAAGTTATTAGCAGAGCTGAGACTGAAATTCAGTTTTCTTGAATACTAGCCAACTCCAGGCTTTTTCCTCATACCATACTGCCCCCTACTGTTCAGTTCATTCTTGTCATGGTGGTTGTGGATTGCGTGATCTCTGGTGCTTTGCAGTTCACTGGCTCACGCTCCCTCCCTCCTTACCATTCCCTTCCCTGTTCTACGTCAGAGGATTTCCCCTTCTGCAATTTCACCCGTTCCCTTTTGCCCTGTGAAAGAAAGACACACTGACTGACAGCAATGCACAGTGATAAACTGCAATACCGTTTCACGCTCAGCATTTCCAGAGTTTCACAGTGTGCCCTGACAAATAGAAACCCCAGTTGATTGTAAAGATATCCAAGGTGGAAAAAAAAGCTTCCTTTATATGGTACAGCATATTTTCAGAGAGTGGGAATCAAGAAACCAGAGTTCTCAGGCCACTTTGGTGGGGATTCCACATGCAACCCTGGCCAAATCCTATAACTCCTTTGCTGCCAATATCTCTATCTGCTTAATGGGAACATTTATAGGTAACTTCTGTGACTTCTGCCAGAATAGTTGTAAGAAGAAAGGTGGTGACGTGTTTGAGATGCTCTGGGCTTTTCAGAGGAAACACACTTCTCAAATCCAAAGCCCTCACGTCGGCTTTCAATTATCCACACTCACTGAGAAACAAGGCAGCGCTGAGGGTGGAAATCTCTGGGGAATCTGAAATGTTCCCTTCAACCATTTGTTTTCTTTCCATCCTAGCCCAGATCTTTGCAGGAGCTGCTGACAAGTGGCCAACCTGAGTGATTTAGACCTCACTTTCTTTCCCTTGCCCCTTCTGCAGTGACCCAGCATCCTTGCTTTTCTGGCTCAGCCCCAGCTTCACACATTTCATGACATTGTCCCAGCAGCGCACTCACGTGTAGGCCACAGATGCTCCCGTGGAGACTGTCAGAGAGAGGCATATACCTCTGTGCCCTCCAAGGCACCAGCAAACGCAGGGTAAGGCAACATGGCAGATGATGGGAGAGAGAAGGGAAGAAAGTGGTGAATCCTGAGGTACCTATTGAGTGGATCTGAGGCAACTACTGGACAGGTGGGAGTTCTCTTTCTGCTGAGCACCAGTCTTTCCAGGCACTTCAGGTAGGTCCTTCAGAGGAGGAGCCCCATCTTGACAGGAGCTCAGGCGGAGAGGGTGACCATCGTGCTGGCAGCCTGCCTCTCGGGCCAGCAGGCCTCTGAGGACTCAGGGCCAGAGTGTCTTTCACTCCACAGCGAGCCCTGACGCCCCCTGGTTCCAGCCTACTGTCCGCAGCTTGCCTTTCTCTCACAACCCCCTCTTCACCCTGCTGTCTGCCCCGACTCCCAGCCACGTGACTGAAGTTGAGTTTTTGCAGAGCCACTAATATCCATGAACCCAAAATACCAGGAGACCAGGGCCCTAGAGAGCAGGCCTGTAAACAGCTAAGCTAGTGCTCTAATGAGGTGTTCCTGACCGTGGGTGAGAAGGGGTAAGGGAGCAGTGGGTGCTGATCAGCTCATGATGGCGACTGACTGGGCCGGGGCCGGGGCCCAAGACATCTTGCTAGAACAGTTTGTTCAGCAGGGCCTCGTACAGGGCCTCCCTGTGCTGGGAGAGAAGCTGAGCCTACAGCCCAATACCTTGCCAAGTCATTTATGTTTTATTGGCTCTAACCCCGACACACAAATTGCTTTTTAACATTTTTTTTCCTTTTTAAACTTTGTATATGTCTTTTTGCTCACCTTGTAGCTCAATCTCTCACACCCTCTCTCTGAGAAAGCAAGAGTCCAGAGGCTCTTTCTGCTTTCCGGAGAAGAAGGGCAAGGGCCCCTTGTCTTTACAGCTGTGGTAAAGATAGGTGGAGGCTGTGAGATGGTACCTGGACATTCTTTTCCTCACACTTTTGAACAGTCTTTTCCCTTGGTCGCTGTTCCATTTAATTCAACAAGTATGTATTGGACCACCTTGTATGTGTCAGGCTACAGTAACATGCCTTGGAGGAGACAGAAGTGAATGTGATACAGACCTTCTCTCACAGACTTTCATCCGGAACCCGGCTTAGTGCTCGAAGAGTTTGGGGCAGCGTGGGCTGCCGTAGCTTCTGTGCACAGGCCAGGGAAGGCTCCGTGAAGCCTTTGACTTCAGCCGCCAATAGATACATGCCACCAGGGGGCAGCATGCCTTGGTTTCCAATTTGAACTGCAGAACTAAGTTTGCATTCAGTTTGACACACAGGCCTTTCAAATAGAAACCCTATTCAGCATGGCAAGTAGGAGCCAAAGGCTGCTTTGAGTGGGACCCTTCACAGACGTACACTCCCCTCTTCAACAACAACAACAGTAAAAACAACTCACGTTTTAAAAACAAAAGAAAGTAAAAACTTGGGCCTAGAAAACTAAGGGCTATTCGGCCAACTGTACCCACGGGAATGCTCTGAGTATGAAAGAGGAAGAAAAAAAAACTACAAATGGGATTGGAGCAGTGCTTTTACAATTAGCTGAGCCAGGTCACATCAAGAGGACAACAGGAGATGTGCCATAACATTTAGTGTCTTTCACAAGCTTACATTTGAGAGAACTTCACTGCCTCCTTTACTCTCATAATAGGCCTAAATGCTATCTGCCAACATCCGTGCTCCAGGAAGTCCCATTTTAAACAGTAACAACAAAGTGACCTCGATTACATTTGCCATGAAAGACTTTATCCACTCTGGTAATGAATTCTTTCTGTATCTCGGGGGCCCAGAATATGCTTGTCCTGGACCCAGAGGGGAGGAAGCTGTCTCATTCACTCTGCTTTTTGGATTTCTGCTTATTCCTAGAGAATCCCCAAGCCATGTCCGTGGCTGCAAGCCCTCACCTTCTGTGAGCAGGACAAGAGGGGTTGGTGACCATCTTGCAGTCCCTTTGAGAGTGTTCCTAAAGCCCGCACAGTTCTAGATCACTTCTAGATAGAAACACTCCTTCCCACTGAAGCAGATGTTGCAGTCATCATGTCTCCAAAGGGCATAAGCTCTTCTCTCTAGCGTCGATCCCCAAGGATTAACACAATTCTCCATTTGTGGGTCATCTTTGACCCAAGCTCCTAGATGGTGGGAAGCAGCCTGTTCTCTTAGAAAGGGCCCTGGAATGGAAGCTAACACCCTGACTGTCTCATTGACTCTCTAACCCATGCAAGATGCTTGGCCCTTCTGAGTGTTAGTTTCCGCATCTGTAAAATCAATGAGGTTAGATCTGTCATTATTTCTATGCTGTTAGTTCGTGTTTCCATAAATACTTGTAATAGGTTTTTGGGGAGAAGACATTACTTCTAGAACCAAAAAGAAGCCTTTAATGAACGGTTCAAATTATCTTCAAGGCCTGTGTGTTCCTCAGCATGGTTGAGCTTCCCCAGTGGGACAGTGGAGCTGATTGGAAATTACCACCTTGCTTTGGATGGAGCCAGGAGACCTGTGAGGAAATGAATGTTATAATCTGTGGTCTCTTTTTCCTTTAGGGTTTTGGAATTGCTGGAGAAAAAGGAGAAAAGGGAATCCCTGGTTTGCCGGGACCTAGGGTACGAACCTGGAATTTTGCTCGCCTGGATCTGTCAAGTCACCCGGTCCCTTTTGTTTCCCGTTTGCATCTCTGTTATGTAACTTGATGGCCTCCTAAGCTTCTCTTGTTTCTCTTTCTCAACCCTCGGGCAGGTCCCTAAGACCTCTTCCTCTCCCTTCTGCCACATTCCCTTGACTTAGTGGCTCCTTTGAATAAGGAATGAGGTACAGTAAGTCCCCTACATACGAACCTTCAAGTTGTGAACCTTTCAAAGATGCAAACGTATTATAAACCTATTACAGTACAGTACCATATAGCCAACTGTGTTAGTTGGGTACCTAGGCTAACTTTGTTGGACTTACGAACAAACTGGACTTACAAATGCACTCTTGGAATGGAACTCGTTCGCATGTAGGGGACTTGCTGTACTCCCTACACCAGGTGGTTCCTCAGCCCGTTTACTCTCCTTGTCCTCAACTATAATTATCTTCTGGGCTAAAGAATGACATGTCTTACTTTCATTCCATTCTATCCTGAGGGAAGGTGGGGTAGGGGCAGTTTGCAGGAATGGAAGAAAGAGGACCAAGTGCAATTTTTATAGGACAGAAACAAACCTGGGAAGTTCTAGAACATAGTGAGTAATGTTTGGAGTCAACAGTTTCCAATAATAATCTCACTTCAAGTGGAGAAATAACTGTTAGCCTCTCTGATTCCTAGCTTCAGGCACTTAGGTCTTACGTTGTTAGTAATTGGCCAACCTTAGCCTCAAAGAAGCAACACTTCAGAGAATTAATTGTCTTTTTAGCTTGGTCATGAAGTTTGTCAAGAGTCTTTTGAGTATTCTGCAATGTTCATCCATTACCCTGCCATTTCTTTCTCCACTTTCCTCTACTCCCCTGTCTTGAAAACACAAAATCACCAACAAGAAATGCATTGGGGGAGAGAGACAAGAGACCCTCCCACAATCTATTTAAAAATCTCATGACTTGGAACTAATGCAGACTAAGTATAATACCACCCAGCCCTTCTACCCAATTCCACATAGTACTTAAAATGTTTCCATTTATTTAGCTCTTTAAAAATTCCCTGTGTGCCTATTCAGCCTGATGGATTAGTGCTTAGAAAGAAGTCATTAAGGCACGTCTAGGAACATTCTCTTACCTGGTTTTAGGAGCTGCTAAATCCTGATCTCAGTTGGAGAGCTTTGTTATGTAAGTCTAGTTGCTTTGTCTAGCATTGGCTATTAATCTTTCTAAGGTACCTCTATTCTCTTTACAGGGTCCCACGGGTTTAGAAGGAGTCCAAGGCCCTCCAGGGAGTCAGGTATTTTGGTTAATATCATTAAAGCCTCAGTGTATAAAATCCAAATCAGAAGGCCCTCTTGCTTTACTTAACATGACCATCAATGCAAAGGGAAACACTGCTTACAATTCAAATTGTCCACCTCTCTTTGTTTGATAGAATCTCAGCCACTCACTTCTTTCGTTTTTACCCAAGAAGATGAGTGGCCAGTGTTCAGTCCTATGATGCAGTAGTACTCCTTTAACATGTTATCAGGGCCTAGCAAAGCCAGGCTGCTTGTATTCGTCTCTAGCCTTGTGGCCCTTGTACCTCCTAACATGCAAGTTGGCTACCTAAGCGCCATATTGCCTTCTGGAACATTTTACGGCTTCCAGAGTCAGGTATGATCCATATATATCCTGGAATGCCGGCCAAAATCCCTGTGCCATTTGCCCTGGCCTAATCCAAAAACCAGCCCCTCTTGTGCTCTTAGACATTCAATTCAGTTGTAACTATGTTTCTGTCACAGGGCAAGAAGGGGTCTTCAGGTTTCCCCGGGCTTAATGGATTCCCAGGAATTAAGGTAATGTTTTTAGGAAGTGAAAATCCAGGATTGAGGAGATGGAAGGGTGAAGAATTAGTATAAATGCTATTTAGTCCATTTGGGCTGCTATAACAAAATATCACAGACTGGGTGGCTTATAAAAAAGAGCAATTTATTTCTCATAGTTCTGGAGGCTGGAAGTCTGAGATCAGGGGGCCAGTATGGTTAGGTTCTGGTGAAGATCCTCCTCCGGCTTGCAAACTGCCTACTTCTTGCTGTGTCCTCACATGGTGGAAGGGGCGGGCTAGCTCTCTTGGGCCTCTTTTATAAGGGCACTAACAATGGTGGGAGCTCTGCCCTCATGACCTAATCACCTCCCAGAGACCTCACCTCCTAATATCGTCATCACCTTGGGCATTAGGTTTTCAACGTGAATTTTTGGGAGACACAAACATTCAGATCATAGCAAATGCCTATATGATGAAATGGAGTATTTTTTAGTATTTTGACATTTTAGATGTCACCCTTTTCACACGAAATGCGTACAAGCAAATCCATCCCTACAAGGAGAAATATTTTATTATTGACATTGTTTAGAATTGCCGACTTTTGGGTTTTGTTATCGTTTTTAAATTCTCTCGAGCAATGCATCCCCTTATTGCCTGCACCTGGGACAGACAGCTCCTACCTCCCAAGCCTGGATATGCCACTCTGTCTGATTCTGGTACCTGAGTCTCCCTTTTGAGAGAATTAGGACTCTTTTGACTTCCTCTGCCTGACATCACCCACTAACAAGGGCCGTGACAGTAGCAGAGTCCCAAGCCTGCTGAAAGTGGGAAATAAAAGTTAAAACTCGGGCTTCCCTGGTGGCGCAGTGGTTGAGAGTCCGCCTGCCGATGCAGGGGACACGGGTTCGTGCCCTGGTCCGGGAAGATCCCACATGCCGCGGAGCGGCTGGGCCCGTGAGCCATGGCCGCTGAGCCTGCGCGTCCGGAGCCTGTGCTCCGCAACGAAAAAAGTTAAAACTCTGTTCCCTCCTTAGCACCTCTTGGGTGTAGGCATATTTTCTATTCCTGCGATATGTTTCCCAGGCCCAGAAGCAGATTGTCTTGGAGTCAGGTTGCAAGATAAAATTGGGATCCCTTGTCCTTGACAGGTTCTCAGTTGAGTGTCAGGCCTCTGGGCTGCCTTGTGTCACCTTCATCTTAAATTTATTGGACTTTGAAATTAACCTATGGATTGTTTGGCCCTGGAAATCAGGGGTTACAGAAGGAGGAACCTTCCATTGTCCCAGGGAATGGTTTTGAGGGAACATAAATCTTATGTGATGAGGTCACAGAAATATTTGTGTTTAATGTATTTAATCTTTGCAGGGTGAAAAGGGTGACATTGGCCTGCCAGGCCCAGATGTTTTCATCGATACAGATGGTGCTGTGATCTCAGGTGCAACTTTTCATTGATTGGAGTGGGAAAAAAAAAAAGATAGGAAGTTGACTTCTATATCCCCTGTAATTGTTAAGAGGATACTTTGTCAGCCAGTGGATTGCTGCTAAACCCGATCCCCACAAGGGCCACTCATGGATCCTAAACTTGGGAAATGAATCTAACTCCAGTGTCTTAGGCAAAGAAGCCAAGCCCCATACTCCATGTTTGTGTTGGGTCCACCAAGACTAGGATTTGCGTTGGCCTGGGTCTGGATTTGCTAAAAATGGTTCTCCTAGTGATGCTTAGGGAAGGATTCATACCCTCCCAGCTAGGCTAACTTCAGCCTGATACTCTGGGACACGCAGGTTCTCATGTACGTGATCCCATGCATGCTTGAGCTTGACAATTTCACAGGAAGTGGAAAAGTATCTTTGGTTAGGGGAGCAAGTATCTTTTGATTAGGACAGCCCTCAATAGTGTGACACTTTGGAAGTTTGCCTTCACCTCTCCTTGTTCTAGTTACTGTGTGTGCCCAACTCTTCCCTTCGCCTTCTCTAGAGATCTAGATGTCAGTGTCTCCAGCTACTTCTCGCTTGACCAAAGGCTTCTCCTGTAGTGCCTCTTCAATCTGGGTCTCCTAACTTCCTTCTCCTCACATCCTCTCAGGCCTGTGCCCTGTCCGGTAAACTCATTAAAGCTGAGGTGTTAATGGTTGATGGTGGCTTCCTGTGTTCCACGCTCAAGAAACCTGTGTATAACATGAAGAGTAGGCTTCAACACCTTAACCCAAATGGCAGAGATTTGAGGCGTGACAAAAGATTACTAGTAGTAGAAGAACCTTCCTAGTACTTATCAGATCTTACCATGGAAGGTAAGCCCTGGCCAGACCAGTACTGAACAGTAGGAGAGCCTTAGCTCAAATAGGCCCATTATCACATGAGACCATTAGCATCTGGGAGACCTGTGAAGGGCAAGAAAGGTGCTTCTAACCTGAGGACATCTCCTTGCAACTCTTTTGAGGCATTTTGTGGCATTTGTGGGCCTCCCTTCGGTTTGCTTACTGCTTTTTTTGTTGTTGTTGCAATGCCAGGTTATCCTGGAGACACCGGTATGCCAGGCCTCCCAGGCCTTAAAGGAGATGAAGGCATCCAGGGCCTGCCTGGCCCTCCTGGTGCCCCTGGATTACCAGCTTCACCAGGTAAAACAAACTAACCCACCCCATGCACAGATCTCCACTCTGGTGCTCAGCATCCCCTTCTATACTCTGGTCTGGGTACGTACCCAGCCAAAGTCAAAAGAAAGGTAGACTATAGTCAGTAGGCTCCCTGCTGCAAGCCCAAGGCCAATGTATATGAGAATAGGGCCTGGGTAAGCAGCTTTCCTTTGACCTCGGTAATGTACCATAGCTATATAGGCAATCCCAGACCATCAATGAGGGGGCCTGGGTTGGCCTGCCAGAGCCCTGTCACCCTTCTGTTTATGTGCCATCCCAGTTGATGCTTGCCAGAAGGAGCTGACAAAAGCCCAGACGAAAGTCTGTACCCAGACCTTCACTCTGTGCTTAACCCAGGATCCTGTGGTTGACATCCTTGACACAGTCATTGGAGGAACACACCCATATGTCACTCTATAGTAGTAAACAGAGAAAGGGCATGCCAGCGTCTGGGAGGCAGGGATGTTCCAGATACAAAGCCTCAGACATTGCTTTTAAAGACAGCAGTTTCTAAATTCTCTGGAGATGGGCCTCTGTAAGGATACCCGTGCTTTTAAAACGGCCACTTGGAGGAGATACAGCTGATCTCAGCACCAAGGTGGAAAAAATCTAGAAATGGGAGGCTGGAGACCCAGGTTTCCCTCTCAGGTGCCACTTAGAAGTTCTGCACCCCTGACCATGTTTCTGTACGTCTTTGGGCCTCCATTTCCCAAGAGGTTAGGCTAGCTGATTCCTAGGGACCCTTCTAACTCAGCTGCAGGAGAAGGGCAGATGCTTTCCCAAATTCTCCCTTGGAGCTAGTGTCTAACATCGGCACTGATTGGAATCCCCTGAAGAGGAGGGTGATGTGATGAGCATTTTTGTGTGGGCTTATCCTTCCAGGTGGCCCCGGTACTCTAGGGCTCCAGGGAGTTCCAGGCCTGAAGGGGGACCAAGGAAACCCCGGCCACACCACAATTGGGGCAGCTGGCCTCCCTGGCAGAGATGGTTTGCCAGGCCTACCAGGCCTACCAGGCCTACCTGGTAAGTTGTTTGTTTCTCTCTTTGGTCTTGAGATCCAGGTGTGATCCAGATTGCAGAACAGTCCTGATTTTTGAGGGAGGGAGCATGTCACATGTTAGGGACCACAGCAATCAGAGTGTTCACCAAGGAATAGGCAAGTGAGGGCCATCTCGATGATCAGACACTACCTAATGCCTTCTGACTTCGTAGTCATTCCGTTTCCCCCTTCACTGTTCTCAGCCCCTAGGCCTGTGGTCTTGCAGCTCCTGAAGGAGCAGCATTGGCTCTTTCAAGCTTTCCCTGGTCCTCAGGGCTCCAGCGGGGCGGGCTGAGAGTCCAAGAAATGGGAAACCAAGCCTGGATCCTCAAAGTGGCTGCTAAAAGCTCATTTAGAGGGCTTATTCTCCTTAAGTCAGCTACCTGAGTATGAGATTCTAGATTCTAAGAAAAAGGCTAGAAATATGCCCCGCATGTTTCTTTGTAACCTGCAACCCCTGACCACTGCAGCTTGTGCCCATCTCCTCTTTTGTCCTAAGAGGACTTCCTGGGATAGACATGGGGACTGCTGAGTTGCTGAAGCTGCCTTGGTTATTCCCATATCCCCAGTGTCTAGTCCAGTGCCTGGAACGTAGTAGACATCCTATAAGTAGTAGTAGTAGAGAGAATTGAGCCAACAGAGTTTGGACTTGCTACAGACTTTGGGTCCTTGTCTTGGATTTTTGGGGGAAGGGTGTCTCTGCTCTGGTGGTTGAGGCTCAAGGACCCTTGGTGACTGAGCTGCTATGCTGAGTCACGTGAGCCCAGGCTCCTGTAAGTTGCCAATCTTTTATGTTTGTTTTTTCCTAAAGGTCCAGCATTTGAGACGGGAACTCTACAGAGCACAGAGCCAGGGTTGCCTGGTCTCCGAGGAGAACGAGGTCCAAAAGGAAACCCAGGCCTCAAAGGAATCAAAGGTGACTTTGTCCCCTTAGGTTTCTTTGTTCCCCAAACTCCCTGGAGAAGGCCCTCTGGGAAGAAGCAAACTAACAGCCTTGGGAACCTGAACAGGACGAATCCTGGATCTTGAGTGGGAATGTGATTATGCGACTGTTGGAAGTGCTATATTTGGAGCTCTAAGACTGAGGCTGGCGGTTGAAGTCACACAGGACAAAGTGGCCCCCAGGCTACTCTACCTGCCCCCTCCACCTGCAGAAGCCACTCTGCACATTCTGCAGCCCCTCTCAGTTTGCAAGGCCGAGGCAGGAAGTCACTTATGATTACCTTCAGCCTGAAGGAGAGGTCAAGACCTGAAACTCTGGAAAAGCCAACTGGCTCCAGGAAAACAACTCCGGTCCCCACAGATTGACTGAAGGATTGATTGATTGCCCCAGCCTTCGGCTGCCTTGCGCTTTCCATCTTTCTGTTGTCTTTGGGTCATTCCTCCATTTCATACTCTGAGAGGCAGATGCTAAAGTGCAAATAAATCACTTCATTATAGCTCCAGCCCAGGGCAGGGTGGAGGAAGAGGTGAAAGTACTGGCTGAAGAGAGGTTTGGGTATACCTGGGGGTTTCAGGTACCTGAGATCTCTCCTGTTCTCTCAAGGAATTTACAGCTCTCCTCGACCTCAAACAGAGAGGTTTTAACTCACTCCTCTCCTTTCTCATTGCCCTATCATAAAATGGCACTACCTAAGTATAGGAGCTAGTTCAGAAATTTTTGAAAGCCCCATCTCTAATTTTTAGATCCAGGGAAGGTGGTTGAGGGCAAAGGATATTAAATTTCAAGTCTTGACCTACGATGTCAACTTTGGCCCTTCCCTGACTCACTGCAGAGCTAGTGTGCTTCTTGATACCATTCTCATACTTAAAAACAGGGCCAACTCTAATGCCTCCCCTCCTATATTCCCATGGGACCAGAAGGTTTTTTTTTTTCTCTCTCTCTCTCTCAAGTCTGGAATAGTGATAGTGATTCTCAGGTGATTCACTGGGCATGAGGATCACCTAGGGGAAATTACTACAAATTAGATTCTTGGACCTGGCCGCCTGAGAGTCTGATTGATTGGACCTGGGGTGAGGCCCAGCAAGCTGCCTTATAAACAAGCATCCCAGGTGACTCAGGCAGGAGGTTCATGGATCACACTCAAGAAATGATTATTTGGAGAACAGGCTGTTCTTTCAGAGTTTCAGGGGTTATCGATTTTCTAAAGGTAGGAAGAGGCCCTTCAGGATCTTAGGGAAACTCAGAGTCACCTCTGTTGATCCAAAGTCTCATTTCCTAGACCATAAGCATGGAAGGTATAAGTGGCTGGGCTATAGTGCTAGTGACTCCTTGCTGTCTCTTCAAAGATGCTTTGCTGAAGTCTCTGTCATCAATTTATTTGGCATGTGTCTCTGTGTACAAAAGACAGGGGAAAGACATTTTGGTGAATAGTATGTTCAAGTGGCTTGGATTCCAGACTCTCAGTTGGTTAGTATAGGTCAGTGGTTCTCAACTCTGGCTGCACATTAGACTCACTGATGGCTGGGCTCCACCCCAGAAGACTGAAATCCAAATCACTAGCACAGATGTACTTTGATGGAAAGTGAACCTAGTTCATTCGAGTCTGTTCTCTTCAGGCCTTCTGATTCCCTCCATGGAGTTGTTCAGGTCACGAATTACCGCTGGCAGGTCTTCCTTCTTCTTGGAAAGATGGCCCACTTAGATTAATGTTGTCTTTTTTTTTCCTCCAGGGGACTCTGGTTTTTGTGCTTGTGATGGTGGTGTCCCAAACATTGGACCACCTGGGGAGCCAGGCCTACCTGGGCCACCAGGTCTCCTGGGCCTTCCGGGCCTGAAAGGAGCGAGAGGAGATCCAGGCTTTGGGGGTGCACAGGGCCCATCAGGAGATCCAGTAAGTCTTACCAAACTTTGGCCCTGAGGGAGCAAATGGGAGCTTTTAAATGCCCCTCACTCCTCACCAATCACTTTCCTAAAACACATAAAAGAAAGATGGGGATAAAGCAGACCTTCAAGGTTTTGATCCATAATATGAAGAAGTCTATCTAGGTATCTTGAAAGTCCCTTTCTGCTTTAACCTACCTATGTTCCCTCCCTTCCTCCCTCCCTTCCTTCCACAAAATTATTTGCATTTGCCTAGAACTGTGCCAGGCCCTGAAGACAAGGTTCCCATCCTCAAAGATTTCAAAATTTAGAAAGGGTAAGGAAATAAATGGGCAATTATAATCCAAGATGACGACATAATCCAGTGTCCAGAACTGTGCCAAAATGTACCCACGGACCTGTTTTAGGTCAGACCTATGCGAGGTGCCAGAATCCTATGAAGTCTGCATCTCCTCATCATTCCCTTCTGTCTTTTTGTCAGGGTGTATTTGGGCCTCGAGGTCTGGAAGGCCCCAAAGGAAAGAAAGGGGAAGCGACTCTCAGTACAGGATCAGGGATGCCAGGAGATCAGGGTGATCCTGGTCTCCAGGGGCTCCCTGGTGAGACAGGAGCCCCAGGCAAGGACGGAGTACCAGGTTTACCAGGCCTGCCAGGCTTTCAGGTAAGTCGATTGTTCCTGGGTAAATAGTGCTGTAAATCCTCACACCTGACTTGGCAGGTGGGCGGGTGGGGAGTATCTGATGGCTACTTCCTGCCTCTGCCACTGACACTTTTGTCTCTGTGCTTTTCCTTTCTGTAAAATAGGAATCTTTTTCTCAGAATGGGTCATTGGCTCACTTGATAAACGCTAGTGACAACTGACCACGTCACTTAAAATGTTTCAGTTTCTGAGGAGCTTTCCATTGCAAGTAATCCAGCTGCTTTCTATGACCCCCCCCCACCAGAGTTGTCCTTCCCCCCTCACCCCCACCCATCTAGAACCTTTTGCATTATCAGATCACTCAGGGTTGACAAGCTTCATTCCCATTAACTCAACTCAGAAGAATTGATTGAAAAACTAGAGTGACAGAGAATTTTAACCAAAAAATAAAGCCCTGCTCATACTGGTTAGGTATTTCTTTCCTATGGTCAGAGGGCTCTCCAGATAAGTCTCTTAAGTAATGATTCATCCTTTCCTATGTGTTGTCTAGGGTGATGGTGGACAGGGCTTCCCAGGTGAAAAGGGGTTACCAGGACTTCCTGGTGAAAAAGGCCACGCAGGTCCAACTGGCCCCCCAGGAATTGGGCTACCAGGATCTTCTGGACCTCGTGGGCTTCCTGGAGATAAAGGAGTAGATGGATTCCCAGGGCAACCAGGCCCCCCTGGGATTCCAGGTGAGTCAGGGAATCAGATGGCTTTGGGCTTGGAAAACTGACTCCTTGAGGGTAGATATGACCCAGATGCGTGAAATGCGTCATAAGAAGGCCAACTGGATTCACTACTTTCAATCCTCTTGAGGGTTTTCATGTGGAAAAAGGATCATACTGTGGTACAGTTACACAGAACAATATAGATTTCAGCCCTACTAAGTGAAAAACTTCCTAACAGAGCAGTCTGAAAGTATAACAGAATGGCCTTGGGAGGTTATGAGCTCATAATCCCTGGAAGATTTCAAGCAGAAGCTGGATGACCATTTATTACAAGTGCCATGGAAGTAATGAGTGGAAATTGGACAAGAAAGGTATCCTCTAAGTTGTATGGTAATATCATCAGTAGGGAAGAGCCTTTCCTTAATTCATGAGATCTCAGATTGAGAAGAGACCCTAGTTCTATCTAGTCTGATCTCCATTTCATACCTTAAATTCCTCCCATTTATATAACTTCTCTTTCTACTTGAATTTTAGTAATTATAATGAGTGACAGCCCTGCTTATAGATCAAGGTACTATGCTATTAACTTGCCTTCCTGCGTACAGCTAGAACAGTTCTTCATCCTAACTTCTATGTTTCCACAACTTCTATGTTCCCATTAGTGGTACCACACTTCTTGTAGTCATCTGAAGTTTGAAAACTTGAAATTCATCTCATATTCTGCATTTGCAATGCCTCCTATCTTCTTCCCTTCTTCTTCTTGGTATTAAGCTCATTATCTCATGCCTAGCTAACACCTATATGCTTGTTGGAATAGATGGATGGATGGATGGATGGATGAATAGATGGATGGATGGATGGAAGAATGACAACTTCCTAAGTAGTTGTTCATTTCCTACCTCTAGACTTTCCACTCAATTCCACTATGAACACTGCTGCCAGTTTAATAATCTGTAAAGAGCTGGTTCCGTCATGTTACTCCCCTAGTCCAAAGCCACAAATGTTCTCTACTAAATAGAGGATAATGTTCAAACTCCTGAGCCTAGAATTCAGAAGTCTCCAAACATGGACACAACCAACGTTTCTAACCTGACTTTATCTCATACTCTTCATGATTAAAACAAAACAAAACACTAAGACAACAGTATCTTTCACTGTCCCCATAAACAATATATTCATTTCTAACTCCAAGATTTTGCCCATGTTGCCTTTTTCTTGAATACTCCTCCTCTTTTCTCTATGTACTCACATCCCATCCAACTTTCAGGGTTCGATATAGGCCCTAATTCTTCCACTAAGCTTTCTTATGACCCCTATAGTATGTCTTTGCCGGTTAGATTGTATATTTCCTTCCATTAATGCTTTTACTTTTTCCAAATGCATTGTAAGCCTCTGGATACTAAGGAAGGTGAGTAATCCCTTTTAGTGTTTCTCAACTAATATACATTTACAGAGGAAAGGGCCTTTTCCATAACCAAGGAGCTTTTTCTTAGACCTATTTCTCCTCTTTCCACCTCGTCACCTTGAAGAATTACCAAAAAAAAGAAGACAGATACCAGGTCTTGTAAAAATTGATTTCTTTTAAAATGTACTTTTGTGAATTGGTCTAAGAAGGATTACAGTACAAGTTAAAAATGGATGATTCAGGATTCTTAAACCCAAGTCAGTATTCCAGTCCAAGTCAGTATCCCCATTAAGGCTGTGAGGAATTGTGTCAAACAAAACCATTCGGCCTTTTGGAAGTCCTGGTGTCAGCTATAGCTTTGCTTCCAGCTCTGTTCCCAGAGACATTATTCATGGTCATTCCACCGCCCCTCCGCCAATTGGGTCTTCGTTCTAGTTCAACCCATTTTGCAGGCAACTAGGTTTTAAACTGAGTTATATTAACATGGTGCCTATAAACTTAGATATGCTCAAATCTGGATATTATCAACATTCCAACTGCTTGGAAACAGGAAGCCCACAGGAACATTTCTGTCCCAAACTTCACTATCCCTGGACCCAGAAAGTTCTCAGGAAACTAGTGATCTAGAAAGCTATAGCCTGGGAGATGCCTTATGCAGAAAATGTTCTTGTTGCCATACCATGACTTTCCAAAAAATTACTTCAATTAAGAGCATTAGCTTTCTTTTTCTCTCTACAGCCACCAAATATAACTCCTCAAACCTAGCTTTCTTTCCACACAATTGTAAAAACACTTAACCTGTGGGCCCTAAACATTTGCATTATGGCCATTACTGTTGCCATGAATGATGAAGATGCTGTTTCTAAATGTACTCACTCCAACTGGTGGTGGCTCAGGCTAGGACAACTACATTGCCAGGAAAGGGAATGAAGTAATCAGAAGCCTTTCAACCTAATAGTGTGAATTATTACAAATCCTGGGCAAGGAGACAACTGGCTGTTTCCAAAGAGGCTCTGATCCAGATGCTCATAGTAATCAATCACCCTGGTTATCACTGCAGCGGCTACTGTGTCCTTGATCCCGTGTGGATGCCAGCTTTCTCGACTCGGTCAAGACAGGGAATTTGATCGGTGGGCTACAGACAAGACTTCCCTTGGGCCTCAAGGAACTTCTGTCCCGGTTTAATTTTCTTCTTTACTTGTTTGGTCTAGGTGACTGCTGCTGCAGGGAGAAGGTTGGGCAAGGAGACTTAGACACAGAGGGAGGTGAGAGGTAGTTAGGTCTAGAGGTTCTCAAACACCAAATGATGGCAACCCCCCCCCTTCCTTTTTGTTCACTTAATCTTAGACACTCACAGTGGTCTGAGTACCACACTGGAGGCCCGGGCTGGGGAGGGGTGATCCTAAGGCTGGGGTGCAAAGACTCACGCTGACACCGCTGCAAAGTCTCCTTAGCACACCTCTCCTGGGAGGGAGGACAGAGGAAGTGGGCATGCAGTCTCTGCGAGGGGCTGGCTCCTTCACTGTGCATGTTGATGGCTTGGCTGATCTCTTCCTTGAGCATCTTCATTTATGAACTTAACTGAGGCCATGACTTGCCTTGGGAGGTACCTGGAAGGAGCCACACATGTCTGATATTTATTCATTGGAACCAGAATCAACTGAGATATTAGAAACTTGATAACCAGAGGTGCTTTTTTATTCTGAAGATGAATTTTGTCATTAATGGGGAAAATTCTGAATAACTAGGTCATTTGTTGCACTTATAAAACAGAACAAGGGTAGAGCTGGTTTCTGCTTTGTTGGGGAGAAGGCTCGGAATTCAGGGATGTAAAGTAGAAGACAGGAACGTAAAGTAAAAGAGTCAGGTAGCAGTATGACTTGAAGTCCTTACCTTCTCACCATTTTGACCCTCTGCTTGCAATACACAAACGCGGTGTGTTGTACAGGGCTGGTCCGAGGCAAAGGGAAGTATGTCCTTGATTTCCTCTGGGTTCTACTCATCTTCCCTTTTCTAAGTATTTTTCCTGCCCTGGAACCTTTCCAGATGCCTGTCCTTGGCCCCGTCTTCTAAAGATTTTGTTTTGCTCTGGCTATCACAGGTGAAAAGAATCTATGAAACACATATGATAAATTGAAGATGGATGGCTTCATGTTTGGACCTGGCCCAGAGATATTTGTATTTTATCCAGTTTGTTTTTTAAGACATAAAGCAATGGAACTACAATGTTTGACACATTAGAGTCAATCAGCTACTGAAATAGTTGGGGCAGGAGGGTTTTCTGCAGGGTCCCTCTCATGATACCATCTAGCGAGGCAGTTCTTCAGCCTAGTCCAAAACCGAGCACAGGACTGGCAGCCCTCTCCCCACGAAGCATCTCATCCATCATAAAGCATTTCCGCAGTAAGGAAATAGCCCTCCAAAATAGCTCCATCATTTCAACATCTGGCAGGATGGAGATGGGTATGACTACCTATGGAGGAAGATCAGGCTTGTGGCCATCTTTCCACCTGTGAAAATATAACTATAGGAGCCTGAGGTCTAGAAGGTAGAGAGTTGCTGCCCAGGCTACAAAGTAGTGTCACAAACCTGACTGAGGTAGAATCCAGGGGATGGCCTTGCGGGAGCTCTTCTGAATACTCCTCCTTAAGTAAGATACTAAAACACTAGTATTCACTGAGCACATCCCAGGGTGCCAGGCGCTGTGCTAAGTGCTGTTAACACTATTCCATATAATCCTCACAAGCACCATATGACGTAAGTAGCTCCAATTTTACACATGAGGCTCAGAGAGGTTGAGTATCTTGCTCATACAACTAGTTAGTAGCAGAACTACGATACAAGCTCAGCTGTGTCTGGCTTCAGAGCCCAACCTCTTAACCAATACGTTATACTGTTCAATTCCCAATTTTGATTTAGGACTAGAACAGGTGGGCTAAAATGCCATCAAGCCTTGAAGTTGGAAAATGGAAGCAGGACTGGAGGAGGAATGCTAGCCAGTCCAGTAAGCAGTCGGAATCATAGGTTGTATACATATCTTTAAGAGATGCAATTTGTGATTTATTTTAAGTACAGGTAAAAGCTATAGCAGTTTATTAGAACTGTGGACTCTGGCTTAAAGTAGATCTCAGGGGATTGTTTTAATGAATAGGCAAGACTGATTTTAATTAGCAATTGTTTATAAATGGCATTTGAAGGAGCCAACTCACTAATTGTTCACTGGTATCTTATTAAACCTCCCCCCTGTGATCTTACAGACGCTTTATTTGCGCTCAGAGTGAGCAAGGAAGAATTTGCCAGGGGAGGGGCTCCGCAGGTCAATTTCAATGTCTTGAATAGTGAAATTGACTACCCTTTCTCCCTGAGTAGCAGAGTTGACAGTTTCAAATGAGGAGCTGAGGGAAGGGTCACTGTCTGCCATGGCCAAGAGAGTGGCCTTCAGTGTTTACCTGGTACAGACATATGGGTCCATCTGACCAAGGACAATCAGTAGATCTCAAATAACGCGTGTCAGAAGAACCCAGTGGTTTGGGAAAAGCCTCATTCCAAGAAAAGAGCAGTCATCTGAACTTGAGAGGTGTTGGTTTCAAACACTCCAATCTAGTGATGTGGGCGTAATAATAACTAACACCAAGCACGCATCCTGGGGAGGGGCTCCATCTGAAGGCAGGGTGAATAGGCAACTGCCGTTTGCTGCTCTTCCTACACAACAGGAAACTGACTCGGACACTAGGGGCATTCTTATCTGTGAGAAATTGCACTAGGAGTAACTCCCAAGAGCTTCTGATGCTACGATTTTTCTGCATGGGCTCCCAGCTTCTGGGTGGGAAGAATAACTTAGCTGTTCCATTCGATGGAATGGGAGTAAAGGCGCATGCTAGGGGGAAATCGTCCCTGACTCAGGGGGTTCACCACCTGCTCACATGTTACCATTTACAGGTATCACCTTGCCTTGTATTATTCCTGGGCCATACGGTCCATCAGGATTCCCAGGAGCTCCCGGATTCCCAGGTATGGAATGAGGCCAGAAAAAGCCACTGAGCAATAATCCTTGTAAGGGCCATGCACCAAAGGAAGCTGAGGATAGCCTGGTAGCATTTGGGGATTCACATTCCTTCTGAGAGGGCAGCCTTGAGGATTGAGGAAATAGAATGGCTGCTAGAGAGGGCCGTGTGGGGAGGTGAGAATAAGAGAGGCTCTCCAAGAGCTTAGAAATTTTTTTTGTTTTTCGGCCGCACCATGCAGCTTGTGGGATCTTAGTTCCCCAACCAGGGATCGAACCCATGCCCTCGGCAGTGAAAGCACGGAGTCCTAACCACTGGACCACCAGGGAATTCCCGAGACTAGGATTCTTGACTGGACATCACAAATCATAGCTAGCCACACCGACTTTCCTTTCCCCTTACCACTCATATTTGGGTTTTCAGGCCCTAACGGGGCCCGTGGCCTCCCTGGGACTCCAGGCCAGCCTGGATTGCATGGAAATAAAGGGGAGCCCGGAAGTCCAGGATTGGTTCACCTCCCTGAAATGCCAGGTAAGAAAAGGAGCTTCTCCTCACCTGCTTCTCCTTTTGTGTGAGTGTGTGTTCAGATTGTGGTAGCCATCCACCCACTATAGGAAGTTAGGTTTGTGCTCTGGTGTAAGTGGGACGGTTTTGATTTCATACTCAGGCAAGAGAGCTTAGAGCTATAGAATGCCAGCATCTCAGAGCAGTAACGGCCATTTGAGGAGGAAACTGAGGCTCATATGGAAGGTGACTCACCTGAGATCACAAGGTCACTAGTGATAGAGCCAGGACTCTGCCACATGGTCTGACTGCAAGTTCTATGGCAGTTTCCTGGATCAACTCCCTAAAGGTCCGAGAAGGAGATTCAGATGAGTGAGAGGGAAGTTGTCATATTTCAAAGACTTCGCTCACACCCTGTCATTCCAACCTGAGCTTCATTGTTCTGCACTGCACCAGTGGTTCTCAAACTGTTCCCTCGGCCAGAAGCGTCAGCATCACCTGGAAACTCGGTAGTAACGCAGTGCCTTGGCCCCTTGGCAGAGTTACTGATCAGAAGCTCTGCGGGTGGGCCCCGCAATCTGGCTTTTCCCAAGCACCCCTGCCCCAGGAGACTCTGATGCACGCTCAGTTTGAGAACCACGCCTGCTCTGCAGCCTGGGGCTCATATGAGGCCACGTTCCCTCGGGCTTATCAGTGCTACAGATCTGTCTGCCACCCAGAAAGAGGGAGGCATGACTTGGCAGGAGTTAGAATCCAGAAGAGACCAGGCCTTTGACAGGAGGTCCCGGGCGTAACCTGTGCTCTTTGGCCACTGTAGGCTCCCCAGGAGCGGGTTGCTGAGCTCTGCCCGCTGAGCTAGAACCTCCTCCAGGGCACACGGGCCAGTCCCTGCCACTGGGCAAGTCTTCCCAGGACCAGAGACTCCTGACCTTTAAGGGAAGCGACACACATTACTAATATGTTAGCTTTTGTAGTAGGGAAAAAACCTGTGTCAGAGTCCTCTCCCCAGACCTATCACTTCTAAACCTCCATGGCCTTTTATTTTTGCCTCTTTACATTTAGGATTTCCTGGACCTCATGGAGAGAAGGGCTTGCCTGGGTTTCCTGGGCTCCCTGGAAAAGATGGCTTGCCTGGGAAAGTTGGCAGTCCCGGCTTACCAGGTCCCAAGGGAGCCCCTGGTGACATCATTGGTGCTGAAAATGGTGCTCCTGGGAAGCAAGGCCTACAGGGACTGCCAGGAGACAGAGGATTTCCTGGAGACTCTGGCCTTACAGGACCCAAGGGTGACTCCCTTTGCCCCACTTATCTGACAGTCTACAGAAAACCTTTCAGTAACTGCTATACTTGCATGAATACCTGCGTGACTCTGGGGTGATGGATTAATTAGGGGCTTGAAATGAAAAGTTACTCTGTTCTGTCCTTCCCTTTGTGGAACTTTTTCTTAAATCACCTGTGTCCATTCTCCTGTCTTAGTAATTCCAGAAGTATCTATAGTCAGATTTCTTGCAGAGCCTGTGATTAGCAACAAGGCTTGAGCTGACAAGACAGTGGCCCGTGGGGTGCATCCTGGGCAGGCTCTTCCGCTGGAAGTTGGTTTGGTAATCGGCCCCTGCTATCAGTCCAGGCTGTAATTGTCTGGCCCTTCCTTTCCTTAGGTTTGCTTGGGAAGTCGGGCTTGCTGGGCCCCAAAGGTGATCGGGGCAGCCCTGGAATACCAGGCCGCGCAGGACAGCCAGGCCCCCGGGGATCTGATGGTCTATTCGGCATCAAGGGCAAACCCGGGCTCCCAGGAGCACCAGGCTTTCCAGGCACTTCAGGTAGGTCCTTCAGAGGAGGAGCCCCATCTTGACAACCGTGCTGGCAGCCTGCCTCTCGGGCCAGCAGGCCTCTGAGGACCCAGGGCCAGAGTGTCTTTCACTCCACAGCGGGGCCTGACACCCCCTGGTTCCAACCTACTGTCTGCAGCTTGCCTTTTTCTCACACCCCCCTCTTCACCCTGCTGTCTGCCCCGACTCCCAGCCACGTGACTGAAGTTGAGTTTTTGCAGAGCCACTAATATCTTTTTTACTTTGTCCTTCTGTGTTTCTGGGGTCTTCACATAGGCTGTCCAGGTGAGAAAACAGCACACAAGCTCACAGACTAACACTCCCACTAGCTTGGCCTCTTGGGGAATTATCTTACTACACACTATAACCTGGCAAGGCCAGGGGTCCCTGAACTCATGCTGTGGGGTTGGCCCCCATTGAATTTCCTTCCCTTGTTGTGGAATCCCCTTCACAGCCTCCCATTAGAATCCTGGGGCTCGCAGCTACTTGATGCTTTTCAATCCATAGAAGGCCAAGTCAGCCATTCATTTAGGTCCTTGGGGGCCCAAATACCTCTGTCGTCACTGATTTAATCCTTTGGTTTTTTAATTTCCTTGCTTTGTACCTGAACATTCCACTTTGGCAGCAGCTCAGGAGGTTAATCCCATTGAGCAACTTAAAGCCTGGTGAAAGAAGTTTCAGAATACCTAGGATACCAGATGGGCCTTGGGGATTTCTACAGTACTTGGCACTAGGGGGTCTTTCAACCCTAATGCCAAGGAACTGGCTGACTTAACTGCTTGCATGAGGGATTAAAAGGGCAGCCCTGTATCCATGGCTCCCTGGGAGGCTGAAACAATGGCTTGGCTTTAACCTCTACTTCACCAATTGGCTCAGGAAACAGCCATTGTGGAGTGATTCAAACTGGAAGTACCAGGAAACTAGAGTCCAGTTGCCACCCTGGCTTCCCAGAGCTCCATTCAGAGGCTAAAGTGTGAACCACATTCATGAAGGGGGGAGAGTTATCATCAGAAGGGGTTTGCTCCCCCCCCCGCCCCCACCATCTACAGTGCCATGTTGAAAGAAGTCGCCATTGGCAGGGCACCCTGGGTGGTAGGTGCTAATGCTTCAGCCAACTAAGAACTCTGCCTGTTAGCAGCCTGCCTAAGCCATTGTTAAAGGGCAGTTTATAAACGCCAACAAGCCAACCAACCAGAAGCCATGGGAATGGGCAGCGGCCCAGATCTAGACAGTCTCACTTGACGGCTGTCCTGTGTTCTCTCCTGTACTGATTCAGGACATCCTGGAAAGAAAGGTCCAAGAGGCGATATAGGTCCCCCTGCATCAGCTGGAAAGAGAGGCCTGCCTGGGCTGAAAGGCCTTCCGGGATCTCCAGGGCTAATTGGCTTCCTGGGGAACTCCGGCTTGCCAGGGGCCACTGGACTGCCAGGCCTGCCAGGTCTGAAGGGTAAGTGAAGGTATCAGGAAGGCACCAATGGGGGCCAAAAAGGAGCTGCCATGCTGCCCAGCTCGCCCCCTCCCTCCTCTCTGCCTGGGAAAGGGGAATGGGGAGGGAGGTGGGCAGGGCTTTTTTGGCAAGATAGTTGGACGAGGCTAGTGCTAAAGGAGGAACCCCACCCAAGGTGATTCGCCTTCCCTGCCTGCTGGGTGGATCACTGGGCTGAATAGCATGGGCAGGGAGCCCAAGACAGGAGCAGCCACACCAAGGTTACTCATTTGCACAACTTCTACCATAGAGCCTGATAGCTCTCAATTCCTGTGACTGTCCTGCTAGACATCAGAGGTTGGGCAGGGGGGGAAAGTGACTGGTCCAAGGTCACACAACTGGTTAGCAACAGCACCAGGCTAGAGCTCATCTCCCTGCCTCCTGGCCATAGGCTTTTTTTATTCCTCCTGTGCCAAACATGAGCTCTAACTTGGCAAATCATAAGAGAGGTTCCCGCCTCTTCTTTCCTTTCTGGTGCTTAGTACAATGTCCCTCTTCAGGGAAGTAGCATACCATGTATTGACTAAGAGCTTGGGCTTTGGGGTTAGAGAAACTTGGGTTTGAATCCCTTCTCTGCAACTTCCTAGCTGTGTGACTTTGGGTGAGTTAATTAACGTCTCTGAGCTTCCATTTTCTTATATGTCAAACAGGGATAATAATAGAAGTTCTTGTTTCTCAACAGGTGAGAAGGGGTCTGTTGGACTGATAGGTTTTCCAGGGATTCCAGGTCTCCCTGGTATTCCTGGTGCAAGTGGATTAAAGGGAATTCCTGGGTCGATGGGAAGAGTTGGACCATCTGGACAGGCTGGTAGCCCTGGTGAAAAAGGTGAGCTGGGGAATCGAATTCTGGAATTGCCACCCATGCTTCCCAAGGTACATCTTGTTTATCAACTTTGTCATTCCTGTGGCTTATACCAACCCTGTGTTAGATAATAATATTTGAGGTTTCTGAATGAAGTCCTTTTAAACCAAAAGACCTAATCACTCTGAGTTACTACTGCGCGTTAGAGGCCTGGACACACATTCCCGATGCTCAACGGAGAAGGGTTTTGAGTAGGGTCTAAAGTTGCAGGTGGACCTTGAGCTTGTCAAAGGAGGGAGAGGGCGTGCACATTAATGCAAAGTTTGGGAAACAGGGGCGGGGAAGAAGGTGGAAGAGCCCAGAAAGGGGGCCTGGGGTGGGGCGGGAAGAGCTGATATGAGCGGTCAGCCCGTGCCTGACCTCGTGTCTAAGCTCCCGCTCACACGGCTCTCATGGTCTCCATCCCTGCAGGAGACAGAGGCGACCCGGGGCCAGTCGGAGTACCCAGCCCCAGACTTCCAGTGCTGAACCTGCACTTCACAGGAGACAAAGGCTCTCAGGGCTCACCTGGATCCATCGGATTTCCTGGGCCCAGAGGTGCTGGGGCAGGGAATGGGCAGGAGGAATGCCCAAGACGGTTTTTATGACCAAATTCAAGTTCTTTCCTGAGAAAAGGCCCCACAGAACAAGAACCCCCAGAGCAGCAGTATGGGTGGCAGCTGGGGATCCACGGAGGCTGCCTTCCCCGGGCCTGAGGGGGGCCTGTACTGTGAGCCTGCCAATTTTCATTGCCACTGTGGAACTCCGTTTTTGAACCACGGGCGGCTGTATCCCTGGAAGGGCCTGGCAGACAGTGGGGATGGGCACTGAGTGGCTTTCCCAGTGAGGCACCTCCCTCTATCCCCACTCCTCCCCCTAAGCTAACTGTCCCCAAGCTTGTGCTTTGGCCGCCTGTGACCCAGGGCACGTGCGCCTTGGGGAGAAGATTTTCTCTTGCCTAGAGTCTTTCCCCAAGACTTTTGCTTCTTTCCCAGGTGACAAAGGAGAGGCTGGCAGCCCTGGGCCACCAGGCTTGCCTGGAGCTCCTGGCTTCCCCAGCCTCATCAAGGGACTTAGTGGGAGACCAGGCTCCCCTGGCTCCACAGGACTACGGGGCTTACCCGGCCTGAAGGGGTCCCCTGGAATCACAGGTTTCCCAGGAATACCAGGAGAAAGTGTGAGTCTGCCCTCCTCTTTATCTCCCCACCAGGGAACCGCCTCCATAGCAGGGGGATGTGTTCCTATTGCCCACTTTTCTGATCCCAGCCCACTTCTCGGCCCTCTTGCCCAGCTCCCTCCCCCAGCTCACCCCAGACAAGGCCCATCCTTGAGTCTGCCAGGTCTTCTCACCCTTTCCCAAACATCCCCTCTTCCTTCCGGGGCCCTTGTTCACCTATCTTCCCCCACGTGGCAGAGCATCCTCCTCAAAATTGCTGACTACCTGCCTATCCTTCAGGCCCCAGCCCAGGCACCCGCCCCTCCAGGAGTCCCTGAGCTCCCACCCTGCTGGCACCCTACACTTCTCACTGCTTACACTTATCCTAGTTGGTTCTGTGTGGGTCTGATTTCCTCAATGAGACTGTTAGGACTTGAGAACAAGAACCGCCTTGCATGCTTTTTGGTCTGCATCCCACCGCCAGCATCCCACGTTTAGTTTGGGACAGCAGAAGAATTCGGTACAGACTATTTGATGTTTTGATTTCAGAAAGGTCTTTGCCAGTTGTTGCCTCTTGTGGAGACAACAAAGACTCAAAACCAGTTTTTCTGGGTTCTTAAAAGTTTGGGTGGTAGAGTAGGCTTAGCAATGAGAAGACGTAGGCTTGAATCTCAGCTCCATCCCTCATTAGCTCTGTGATTTTGTGCGTATCGCTTAACTTGCCGGAGCCTCGCTTTTCTCATCTGTTAAAAATGGGAATAATTTCCAAACCTTCTTCAGACCATAGTGAGGGTTAAGTGAGCTGATGTGTGTAAAGCAGTTACGTTGTATTTGGCACATGGTAGGCTCTGAGTAAATAGTGGCAATAATAGTAGTAGTATTGAAGGGACTAAATAAACTGTATCACAGGACACCTGTGTTCCCTGCAGACAAAGTCCCTGTCCTTTAAAAGCGTCAATCCGGCTTGTGGAGAGAAAACACCACACACACACACACACACACACACACACACACACACACACACACACACCTGAAGCAATTGCAAAATAAACAATTCTCAACCTGCTACTTACACACTAGGAAGGATAGAATCATCTCAAATGAATCAAAACCATACCAGATGCCAGGGAAAGAATTGTACCAATGGCAGCTGACACGCCCATTTCCCAGACTCAGATAGTGTGTTGGACATTAGCCAGTGAAGGCAGTTTTTCTTGTGAAAATCACGGAAATATGAGACCAAATTCAGACTCCAGTACCTGTATGCATACAGCCCACTACCTGGTGGCAGAAAGACTCTGTTCCTTGTGAGACCTGCGGCAGAGAGCTAGCCCCACGTTGGTGAGGTCACACTTGTTCTCGTGCATAATGGCTCCAGAGCTTTGGCATGGGCGGTGATAGCCAACTGTATGTAGAGCAGATCAAATGCCTGGCCTGACTGTTAAGTTTCGTATTTTCTAAGAGACTTGCTAGAACATTCACACCTTGATTTCCCAAGGTACCAATTTTGATAGGCATTGGGAAGTTATGAATGACAAGACCAGGATTAATCTGCAGATCGAATCCCTCCCCTATAACCCGTAAATACGCATTTCCGCCCCCTTGCTCATCACCTTCCCCTCTGCAGGATGCCCCCCACCTGTTTGCCCCTGCCACAGACCACTCGATGGACATCTCTCCAGCAGTGGCTCAGGGAAGGGAGGGGGAAGAGAGGGTGGGAGGCCCTGAGCACTGGGCAGAAATACTGACTCCCGTCTTGCTTTGAAGGGTTCACAGGGTCTCAGTGGAGCTCCTGGGCTCCCAGGAGCATCTGGTCTCCCAGGTTTAAAAGGTAAGGAGCATTTTCCCTTTTAATGCGTTTTTCCAGAGCAAGGTGGATTTCTAACAGGCCCAGGGCTCTCCCTGGGGGAGACATTGTGTTTCGAGAAAAAGGAATCAATTTACATTTCCCCTTCCGCTGAACCCCCTTTGCAGTCTTTGTTCCTCAGAGATATGCGAGGAACAGTGGTTTGACCCAGCTGCCTTCCAGACTCAGCAGCAGAGGAGAACCTCAGCTCTAGACAGTCTCCTCTTCTGGTGATGTTTCAGGGCCCCTCCTCTCATCTTCTCTGCCCATACTGAGCCCAGTGATGTGTTTCCCAATGGAGAGATGCTGCATGTAGCAGCATTTCATGCCAATAGTCTGGTAGCATCCGAGCCCTTCATTGGGGCATAAAAGCATAACCTTTTACCGGGTGGATACCTGAAGCAATTGCAAAATAAACAATTCTCAACCTGCTACTTACACACTAGGAAGGATAGAATCATCTCAAATGAATCAAAACCATACCAGATGCCAGGGAAAGAATTGTACCAATGGCAGCTGACACGCCCATTTCCCAGACTCAGATAGTGTGTTGGACATTAGCCAGTGAAGGCAGTTTTTCTTGTGAAAATCACGGAAATATGAGACCAAATTCAGACTCCAGTACCTGTATGCATACAGCCCACTACCTGGTGGCAGAAAGACTCTGTTCCTTGTGAGACCTGCGGCAGAGAGCTAGCCCCACGTTGGTGAGGTCACACTTGTTCTCGTGCATAATGGCTCCAGAGCTTTGGCATGGGCGGTGATAGCCAACTGTATGTAGAGCAGATCAAATGCCTGGCCTGACTGTTAAGTTTCGTATTTTCTAAGAGACTTGCTAGAACATTCACACCTTGATTTCCCAAGGTACCAATTTTGATAGGCATTGGGAAGTTATGAATGACAAGACCAGGATTAATCTGCAGATCGAATCCCTCCCCTATAACCCGTAAATACGCATTTCCGCCCCCTTGCTCATCACCTTCCCCTCTGCAGGATGCCCCCCACCTGTTTGCCCCTGCCACAGACCACTCGATGGACATCTCTCCAGCAGTGGCTCAGGGAAGGGAGGGGGAAGAGAGGGTGGGAGGCCCTGAGCACTGGGCAGAAATACTGACTCCCGTCTTGCTTTGAAGGGTTCACAGGGTCTCAGTGGAGCTCCTGGGCTCCCAGGAGCATCTGGTCTCCCAGGTTTAAAAGGTAAGGAGCATTTTCCCTTTTAATGCGTTTTTCCAGAGCAAGGTGGATTTCTAACAGGCCCAGGGCTCTCCCTGGGGGAGACATTGTGTTTCGAGAAAAAGGAATCAATTTACATTTCCCCTTCCGCTGAACCCCCTTTGCAGTCTTTGTTCCTCAGAGATATGCGAGGAACAGTGGTTTGACCCAGCTGCCTTCCAGACTCAGCAGCAGAGGAGAACCTCAGCTCTAGACAGTCTCCTCTTCTGGTGATGTTTCAGGGCCCCTCCTCTCATCTTCTCTGCCCATACTGAGCCCAGTGATGTGTTTCCCAATGGAGAGATGCTGCATGTAGCAGCATTTCATGCCAATAGTCTGGTAGCATCCGAGCCCTTCATTGGGGCATAAAAGCATAACCTTTTACCGGGTGGATAACTGTGTCAAGGAGCCTCTCTGGCTATGATTTTTTTCCCTCAGAAGATCTGTGTGCTGCAAATTGAGCTGTAGCTTCTCCTGACCACTTGAACAATGTCTTGATATCCCCAGGAGATCAAGGCCAGACACTTGGAATTTCTGGTAGCCCAGGACCCAAGGGACAACCTGGGGAGCCTGGTTTCAAAGGTAAGGCTGCTGCACTTTTGTCTCCCATGTCTCACAAACTCCTCAAAACTGAGGATTGGAAGGAATTTTGGAGGCCAACACCAAGTTCTGCAACTTCTATGCAGTGCAGAAAAATTCCTACCTGACATGTATCCACTTAGAGGCAGTCAACAGTTTTCCCAAGCAAACCAACCTACTTTTCCTTTAAGACTCACAGACTTACGGGATAAGTCTCGAAGACCTTTAAGACAATGGAGTCCACCCCCTTAGTTTTTAGTTAAACTAAATACTTGGTGAACATTTCCACCCATTGCTCCTACTGCTGGGAACACTCAGAACAAGTTTACTTACTTTTCAATTGGGAAGCATCTTTCAAATATGAAGACAGCTGTCACAATCCCTTTCAGAGTATCTTTGTTGGATCCAGCTCCCGTGGCAACTCAAAATGGCTTCACCTTCCTGCTCCCCCTCTCCCGCGGAGGAACACACTGCCTGAACTGTGGCCTGATCACTCAGCATTTTTCTTGATTTTGTAGGTGTGAAAGGAAAAGATGGACCAGTTGGTGATGTGGGTTTCCCAGGAAACAAAGGTGAAGATGGGAAAGTTGGTATTTCTGGAGATGTTGGCCTTCCTGCCTCCCCAGGTACCATGCCACATGACAACTTTACTCTGAAAAAGTTCAGATCAGCTTCAGGTCACAACCCCTTCTGAACTTCTGCCTTGTTTTCACTTTTAGGACTCCCCGGGGTTGCAGGCATGAGAGGAAATCCAGGGCTTCCAGGTTCTTCAGGCCACCCAGGGGCAGCTGGGCCCCTGGGACCCCCTGGCCTAATAGGAACCAAAGGTATGAGAGTTGGGAGTAGGCAGTGGGGAAAAGGGTCCTTTCCTCAAAAAAAGGATGGCAACTACTTTTTCTTAGGAGACCCTAGCTGGGATTAAGCCGTATCCAGGGGAGTCATTGACTGGGTTTCATGAGGGATAACAGGAAAGGAGGAAGAAGAAGAAGAAAGGAGTGCAAACGTGAATGGGAAGAGGAGAACATGGGATCCATGGAGAGCAGAGTTGGGAAGGAAGGTTGTTGCCCTGGCATATGTAGCCTTTTCCTGACTTAGAGATTGGGCAGCAAGTCTCTGGGAGCTGGCAACTCAAGGTCTTGGCATTGCCACTCTGATTTCTTCTTGACGATACCTCATTATCTACCACCCTGCTCTTAAGCTATATTGGTCTCTAATAAAAGGCAGGAAGACTTAGGGTGGAGGGTGGAGACTAGGTGTGGTCCAGTCTCCCTTAGGGCATTAAATAATGCCTCAAGAGAGACCATGACCTTTGAAATGAGGACTTTGCAGTGTTCCTGGGGGCAGGACCTTTTGCTGACCCTTCATGATTCAGAGCTGCTGGAGCCATTTCTGATATTTTCTCCCCTCAGGTTTCCCTGGACTTTCTGGTTTACATGGACTGAATGGGCTGCCAGGAACCAAGGGAACCCATGGAACTCCAGGTGAGCAAGACCCTCAAAGGCATAGAGGAGAGCACTCGCTCTTCCGGAAGCCTGACAGAGGCTGGCCTTGAGTTCTTGACTGTGGTGTATCCCATATCCTCAGACTCCTAGGTCTCCTTGCCAGCCCCCAATTTGGGATGCCTTGATGTGGGGAAGAAGGAGGATGGGGTTCGTCCTTCTACCCGAACGAGCTCTCCTTCCTGTCATTTCAATCCTCAGCCTCCGGTGTCTGTCAAGCAGGCCCCCTGCAAGTGAGCTATAGGCACAAAGGTCTCACCCCACTGACTTCTGTCCCCACATCTCTCTGCATCTCCTCCTAGGACCTAGTATAACCGGTGTGCCTGGGCCAGCTGGCCTGCCTGGTCCCAAAGGAGAAAAAGGTTCTCTAGGAATTGGCATTGGAGTCCCAGGAAAGCCAGGCGTGAGAGGACCAAAAGGTAGCAGGGGTAAGTGAGCCCAAGTCAGGCTTGGCTGGGCAGCCAGGGTTGGGGTTTCTTTAGGGCCGTGTGGCTTACAGAGATGAGCAGTGCACATCTTTGCATCTCTGGGAATCTCAGAACCCAGTGGAACTGACTACCGACAAAAAGAGGGTAGGCTACACTTAGGGCTTTCCTGGGAAGGAGTGTCAGAGAGCAGTTCAGTGAGTCCCACCCCCCCCAGCCTCCAGGTTCCCTCCCACTCTCCCTTATTAACCTCAGGGCCTCTCTTTCTCACTTGGCCACAGCCTGGGTTTATTGGTCCTGAGGGACTGTGCTTGTCCACTTAGCGAGTGGTTTACCAGAAGTTCCTTGGTGTCCAGTGCGGTTGGCAGTCCCAGGGCCCTGGAACGACAGTGTGGCTGCTGGAAGGAGCCCAAGTCTATGAGGATAAATGTCTCCCTAGGACAGGCACACAGCAAGCACTTGATTAGGATTTACTAGGTTTACTAGAAATCCGGTTTCGTCTTAATCTCGGCCCCTGACTCATCACATAGTCTGAAGTCCCTTTCTGAGCCCCCATTTCCCCACTTCTCAAATAGTGTGAATGAATTCTGATTCGTTAACTCTCCTTAGAAATGTTCTGGAGACGCATATACCTCCCACTCAATGTAGAACAAGAAATGAATTTAGTATAGTATCACAGCTAAGAGTATGGGCTCTGAAGTCAGACTGCTGGATTCAAATTCCAGCTCTCCCTCTCCCTAGCTACATGACCTTGAACAAGGAAGTTACGTGCCCCTCCATCCCAAAGGAACGTGGGTTTCCTTTTCCATAAAAGGTGAATAAGAGAATCTACCCCATAGGTTTGGTGAGGAATCAATGAGGAGTGAGGTAATATATGTGGAATCACTTAGCACAGTGCATGGCACATAGTAGTTGGTCAAGAAACACTGGCCATTCTACCATCACATGTCACCTGGGGAAATCATGTTTTCAAAATGTTCTGTTCCTTATAGTTCTGGGGCCTGATGTCCCACCACATTATTTTATGTGTTTATGTGCATGTGTGTGTAGGTTTTCCAGGAACTATATTCATGCATTAATTCATTTCCAGCTGCATTTTATATTGGGGCATCTGCTATCTCTGTGTTTACTCTTTCCTTTGTCTGGACCAACCTGTACTTTTCTGAAAGCCAGCAGCTTCTTCAGAGTGAGGCCTACAACAGGATCTGAGCCTGTAGGGAGGTTGTGCGGCTTCTTTGGCAGGAGATAGAGAAGAAGGGTCCTGGGTGGAAGCAGAGGCATGATGCCTGTTCTGTTTTTAAACCTTGACTATGAATTCCTGGTCATTAAATTATTCATTGCCTTTGGCTATCTGAGGTAATAAAATCACAATTACAAATGCAGTAAACAGCACATGTCAAGGTGGATACGTTTCAGGCACATAATGGAGAGGGGGAAGAAAAGGAAGTTGCACAGGAATATATTTGGTATGACTCCAACCAATATGTTGTTTAGGGATACAAATATGCATGGTCAAACTGTGATGAAAAGGGAGCGATGAACACAAACTTCAGGAGTGGTTGCCTCTGGGAGGGAGGGAAGGTGGTGGAATCTGTGAAGGGCATGCAAGGAAATTCAAAGGTATCGCTATCTTCTTTTCCTTAAATTGGGTGGTTGGAACACAGATGTTCATCGTATCTGGATGATTTTTTAACATATGATTTATAAATATTCTTCTGTTCTTCTCAATATCTAATTTAAAAAAATTGTTTTAAAAGAATATAGGAAATCCCCAACAGGAACCGAATCTCTGATTTGATTAAAGAAATCAGTGTGCAACGAAGATTTACCCCCAAGAAAATTTCCTAGGAGCAATCCCCGTCCCTACAATACCTTCATCTAAATAACATTAAATTAGGCCAAACATTTTCGTATTTGCACTAAATATTGAGAGGCTGCATTCATATATTGGAGGTTTTTTTTGTTTAGGTCTCCGACAATAGAATGAGTTGGGAAAACATGCCATCTTGCATTTTCATGTGATCATTTACAATGTCTCATTCCTTCTACCCACCACCAGTCCCTCCCATCAGGAAACTTGCACAAACCTCTTAGATAGCCTCATCCACCAGAGGGCAGACTGCAGAAGCAAGAAGAACTACAATCCTGCAGCCTGTGGAACAAAAACCACATTCACAGAAAGATAGACAAGATGAAAATGCAGAGGGCTATGCACCAGCTGAAGAAACAAGATAAAACCCCAGAAAAACAACTAAACGAAGTGGAGATAGGCAACCTTCCAGAAAAAGAATTCAGAATAATGATAGTGAAGATGATCCAGGTTCCTCGGAAAAAGAATGGAGGCAAAGATTGAGAAGATGCAAGAGAAAAATTAAAGACAGAGAAAAACTATTGAAAGCAGCAAGGGAAAAGCGACAAATAACATACAAGGGAACTCCCATGAGGTTAACAGCTGATTTCTCAGCAGAAACTCTACAAGCCAGAAGGGAGTGGCATGATATACTTAAACTGATGGAAGGGAAGAACCTACAACTAAAATAACTCTACCCAGCAAGAATCTCATTCAGATTTGATGGAGAAATCAAAAGCTTTACAGACAAGCAAAAGCTAAGAGAATTCGGCACCACCAAACCA
>NW_020171994.1:2161235-2179703 GCF_003031525.2 Neophocaena asiaeorientalis asiaeorientalis
GACTATACTACAAAGCTACAGTAATCAAGACAATATGGTACTGGCACAAAAACAGAAACATAGATCAGTGGAACAAGATAGAGAGCCCAGAGATAAACCCACACACCTCTGGTCAGCTGATCTATGATAAAGGAGGCAAGGATATACAATGGAGAAAAGACAGTCTCTTCAAATGTGTGATGAATTGGGAGGTTGAGATTGACATGTATACACTGATGTGTATAAAATTGATGACTAATAAGAATCTGCTGTATAAAAAAATAAAATAAAATTCCAGAATTTAAAAGAATGTCTCATTCTTGAAGAAATACTTGAGCTTTTGTTTTTTTTTTTTTACTACTTGGGGTCGGTAGTACCTTTATTGCAGGTTTAATGATATATTGGTGTAATTATAAAATCAAGAAACAGGTGAAAAGAGAAGGAGGCTCCAAATATTGCCATGGAAACAGACATTTTTACAATCCATGTGCTGTCCACACTTACTCTACTATATTTGGTGTCTTGTTTATTGGTTTTGCATAATTTCAGCACATGTATATGTATAGATATATGAAGTTATATTTTCAGGACAAAAATACAATGTCTTTCATTTCAGATTTTTACCTTTGTGAAAAAGAAAAATACTTCAACGGTTCATCAAGACCTAACTGACAATGCTAAAAGTAGCACCAAGTGGTTTTGTAACTAGTTTTGCTTTTTGTTTTTCCTTTGTTTCTTTTCCAGACTTCTAATAAGTGGAAACTTTTCTTTAAATTTATTTTTTCCTCCTTTATATTTCCTCAGTATTCAATTAATCAATGAGCTGCTAAAGACACCCAAGTTAACCAATCTGCCATCTTTCTTTACAAATTATCATGGATATACTATTTCTTAGCGAAATATGAGAAATTCAACATTAATGTTTTCAGCTTCTCTTGTCAGAAAAATAAAATTCAACATCATATTTTGGGATTTTCTTGTCACAAACAAGAATCTCAACCACCAAAAGTTTGTCAACCAAATCTATTCCCCTTCATTTGACTATCTTTTAGAATATACCAAAGTAATAAATACATTTCTTCCATGTTACAAGAATAAAATAGATTTCTACATTTGTATACGTGGCTTTGATGTGTTTCCCCAGCAAGACTACCATCTATGTTTTCAATGTATGCATATTGTATAAATCTACTATAATCGGTTGAAATCTTTGGTTTTGAACATATTATAATAGAAATCATTCCACAAACAGAAAACATGTAAAGCAGTATTAAACTTTGAGCAAACGAGTATTATGTATGTACTCCAGTAAATGGCTATTCTCTTTGGCCAAACAGGGAGAAGGGATTCAGGCAGTTCAGCAAGCATTCAGCTAATATCATGAATTACCTATAAAACTGTTTTCCAGGTTGCCTGGAAGACCCAGTAGTTAGCTGTAGAAGACACCGGGGGTCATAGCGCCCTTGCCACCTCCATTCTGCTCGAGCGGGCGAGTGGGTGTTTGTTCTGACTGGCTGGGGCCTGTGCCCTAGCTCGATCTGTGACCTCCTCAGAGTAGCAGCAGACAGGACTGGCTAACTTGATGAAATATTGTGCAACAGGGACAGTAGGTTTAAAAACACTGTAGGAAACTTCGATTCCAGGTGCTGCAGTCATACTTTCTTTTCTTCCTGATTGAGGGAAAATCTAAAGTATTTCCATTACCAGCGAGGTTGGGGAGCTAGAACTTTCCAAAGCTCTGTCCGTCCCAATTCAATGCAGCGCCTGCTGTGAGCGAGGAGTCTCTGAGCCCCTGCCAGCTGCACTGGGCCGATGGCTGCCAACGGAGGAGAAAGGGAGAAGAGCCCTCTGCTGGCCTCAGCTGGTCTGGCTCCTACCCTAAGGGCTTCCATTTTCTTGTGTGAGCTTGAATTTTCTCTGAGAGAGCCTGGCCCTCTCTTAGCCACACAAAGCCCCTGCAGCCCCTTTTATTTATTCTTTGCAGGTTTCCCAGGTCTCCAGGGCCCCGCTGGTCTCCCTGGTGCCCCAGGTCTCTCCTTGCCCTCAGTCATAGCAGGACAACCTGGTGACCCCGGGCGACCAGGCCTAGATGGAGAACAAGGTAAAGTCAGGAAGCCCAAAGAGGGCTGGCCATCACCTTTTGTCTGGAGTTTGGGGAGGGCCTGTCTACAGTCCAGCCCCATCCCCACTGCTGGACGTGCACGGGCCTGTGAGGCCCCACGTCCCTCCTCCCGCAGGGGCACAGGGGGTTGGAATGGGCTGCATTTTGCTAAAAGGGTTTGGGAAGGTCTGGGCACTGGGGCCCCACAGAAGGCAAGGGAACATTATCTGCCCTGGGAATAGCCTTTGGCTTCCTATCAGTCCCAAGGCTTTCAGCAATGGCCGCTTCCTCTTCCCTCTGCCCTCATCCCTCTTCCGATCTTATCCCTAGGTCGCCCAGGCCCCCCGGGGCTCCCAGGATCCCCTGGGCCATCCTCGGATCAAGGCGACCCGGGAGACCCTGGCTTCCCTGGAATTCCTGGCCCTCAAGGGCCCAAGGGAGACCAAGGAATTCCAGGTTTCTCTGGCCTCCCTGGAGAGCTAGGACTGAAAGGTATGACTGCGTGGCTGCCTACTGGGTCCTTTCCCACTCCACTGTCAGATATGGCCCCTTCCTGCAGCCCTGTGAAGACAGACCAGCTGATGATGCTTTTCCTGCCCTCGCCTCTGCTTAGTCTCAACCCCACCACCACCAGCACCACCGTGCCAGGCCCTGACTTGCTTTCCTTTGGACTTTGCCAGGCATGAGAGGTGAGCCTGGCTTCATGGGGACTCCAGGCAAAGTTGGGCCACCTGGAGACCCAGGACTTCCGGGGATGAAGGGGAAGGCAGGGCCAAGAGGTGAGTTGAGAGCATGTACCAGGCTGATCCTGAGCTCAGGGGAGGGGTTGGGGCGTATCATTCCTTCAGGAGTCACTGCTAAGCACGCCAAGAAAGCCTGAATGGCTGAAGCAGCTGGATCAAGCTCCTCCAGGGAGGGAGTTTCTCCACCTTGGAGATAACCTCTGCCTCCATCAGCTCCCAGGACTGAAGGCCATTGCCGCTTTGCCACCACGGATCTTGCCACTGACCTCCCCTCTCTGCGTTGTTTCTGCATTTGCCGTCACTGCGTTTGCACTCAGATCACCACTCACCCATTTGCTGAATCTAGAAATGAAGAACCATCCTTTCTGTCCTTTATCACCACTCCCCTCACACACACATCCAATCCATTAGCAAGCCCTGAGGGCTGTGTCTCCTATAAACGTGCCTTGCATCTGCCCCCCTCTCATCACCTCCATCTCTACCACTGAGGTCCAAGGCACCAACATTTCTCACGTGGATCACTGCGGTGACTGCTAACTGGTCTCCCTGCTTCCATTATTCACCTCCCCCAACAATCATTTCTCTATACAGTGGTCAGAGAGGTCTTGTAAAAACAGAAATCATTCATGGGTGTCCCATGGCATAAGAATTAACTATGGCCATGAAGCCCTCTGTGATGCCTCCCTCTCCATCCTCATTACCAGCCCTTCCCCTTTGCTGTTCACTGTGCTTTTGTCACACTAGCCTCTTTCAGTTATCCAAAAAACACCACACCTTGGCTGGCCACAGGGCCTTTGCACATGCTAGTTCTACTTCTGGAACACTCTCCCCCACCCCCCAGCTTGTTCTAATGCTTTAATGGTCTCAGCTTAAGTGTCACTGCTTGTAAGAGGCCACTTATAACTCTCTCTAAAGGAGGTTCTCCACCCCATAGCCCTCTCCGCTCCCTCCCACTGTCCGTGCACTGTCCATTTCCTTTATAGCACTTCTTACAATTTGCAGTAAGATTAATGGTTTTTGTCAGGTTATGCATTTTTCATCTTTATCACCAGACCATCGTCTCATAAAGGTCTTACTCACTGCTCTATCCCCTGATCTACCAGGCTCTGGCACGTAGTAGGCACTCAAACACTTTTTCAATGAATTCATAAGCAAATTGGCTTGTTTGGCTTCTATTAGTAGGCCAGCTGGCTGGGTTTGGGGTCTCAGCTGTGATGCCAGCTGAACCTCCGGGAGCCCACCCTGGCCACCTCCTCTGCCTCCGCTTGACATTTCCGTTTCTCTCACGTGCCCACAGGCTTATCCGGCCCCCGAGGCGCTCCTGGACAAACACCAATTGCAGAAGCCATCGAGGCTCCTCCTGGACCCATGGGTCTAACAGGCATCGATGGCATCCCTGGCCTCATGGGGGACCCTGGGGCCCAAGGCCCTGGAGGCCTACAAGGTGAGGAGGGCACCAGAGAAAGGGGACTTCGCGGGGAGCTGAGACGGCTTTGGCTGGGAGGCTGAAGCAACTGGCTGGGAACCCCGGCTCCAAGGGGGCACCTTCATGGAGCGTTTCCTCGGCTCCTTCACAAAGCTTCCAAGCTTCTCACCAGGAAGGAGGGGACCAGCAGGACCAGCAGTTGTACTTGGCTTCAGAGAATGAAGCACACGGAACGAAGTGCTCTCTGTGGGCAGAGCACAGCAGCTAATCCAGACAGCTTGTCCCTCGCTAATGTGCTGCTGCGGGAAGGAGGGAGCGTGGTGGGGGGACAGAGAGCAACGGAGAAAGCCCAGGGCTGGGGGACGGAAAACCCCGCTTCCAATCCCCGTTTTGCCCCAGCCGGAGTAAGCTAGCAGTCTCTCTGGACCTCGGTGTCCTCATTTCTGACATGGGACCCCAGCAGTTGCCCTGCATCCTCCCTAGCATTGCTGGGAAGATGAGAGGAAGGGACGGGGACATGGGTGTGAAGGAGCTCAGAAGGGCTAAGTTCAGAGTGAGGTCCCAGGGCTGAGCTGCCTGGACGTGAACTAAGGATTAGCCCAGGAGGCTCAGTCCTGAGCTCAGCGTGCACTCCAGGGTGATGGCCAGTTCGCCCTCTCCTGGTGAGTCCTGGGCATGACACACGAGTCCCCTTTCTCCAAGGAAGGCTCCTCCAGACACTGCACATTGAGTACCCCGCTGTGGGCCTTCTCTCCTGGCAGGCTTCAAAGGTTTACCTGGCATCCCCGGCAAAGACGGCCCCAATGGACTCCCTGGCCCACCTGGGGCTCTTGGTGATCCTGGTCTCCCTGGACTGCAAGGCCCTCCAGGATTTGAAGGTCTGGCAATGTCGGCACTAGGGGGCAGAGGGCTTCTGTAAGGGTTTGAGACTTGAGGGTGAGTCAAAATCTCGAATCGTATAATTAGGAAACTGGGCAGTAAAGCCTGATACTACTAGCAGGCTGGAAAACTGGGCTCGAATCTGTTCACTCCATTCTGAGCCTGTGAAGGATTAGAGCCCTACATTCCAGAAGGCAAAGGACTGTTCCACATAGCTCTCTGGGTTCTCTTCCAGCTCTTAAGAGCTATAACTCTATACTATAGCGTGGTCCCCTGCCCTGCACACCCCCTCTTCTACCCAGGGATTCTGACGTGGATGGAAGGGGGGTGGTTCAAGGGAGAAGAGAATCTGAGATAAGATATGGCTGCTCTGCTACTTACCTTCCATTTTATATCAGAGATGGCAAATCAGTTGTCCTGAGTAGAGAACAGTCCTGAAGCTCGCTGGGAAAGTGCCGCGATTGTTAGCCACGTCTGTCACGGGCAGGAGAGGAGGGTGTGATTTTTGCCTCGCTAACCCC
This sequence comes from Neophocaena asiaeorientalis asiaeorientalis, assembly GCF_003031525.2. Lineage (NCBI taxonomy): Eukaryota > Metazoa > Chordata > Mammalia > Artiodactyla > Phocoenidae > Neophocaena > Neophocaena asiaeorientalis. The sequence goes on from NW_020171994.1 coordinate 2,166,885, forward strand.
AGCTCTGCTTTTTCACTGCCTCTGATTCAGCGGGTCCTTGGTTATCTCTGCTCTCTCCATCTCAGGAGCTCCAGGGAAGCCGGGGCCCTTCGGGAGGGCTGGAATGCCTGGGCAGAGCGTGAGGGTGGGCTACACCTTGGTGAAGCACAGCCAGTCAGAACAGGTGCCCCTGTGCCCCGTCGGGATGAGCCAGCTGTGGGTCGGTTATAGCCTGCTGTTCGTGGAGGGGCAGGAGAAAGCCCACAACCAGGACCTGGGTAGGTACCGGCTCGCACATCCAGCCCTGGCCCTCTGTCCCCACAAGGACCAGGAGCCACACTCCTCGCTCCTCCCAACCCTTGGTGGGCCCATGTTGGGTAGTGGGGTACAAGCACCAGCTCTGGAGTCAGGCAGATCTGGGTTCAAACCCCAGCTCTGCCGCTCACTCTGGACACGTTATTCAGCCTGTCTAAGCTTCCGCCTCCTTCTCAGTGGAACAAGCGTAATTCTAGTACTTGTCCCATAGGGTAGGCTAAGGATTACAGGAATCACCCATGTAAAATGCTTAGGACAACGTTTGACACGTGTTAAGCATCCATTAAATGTTAGCTATCAGTAGTAGTAATAATAATACGACCTGCCGGCAACAATGATTACCCAAGAATTAATTGAATTGTCTTCAGATGTGTGTTTCAGAGAAACGCAGGCTCACTCTGTTAAATGCTGATTTGACAAAGCAGACTAATTAGGGAGTCATCATTCAGTTTCTAAAAAGATTCTTTTCATTATCAAACTTCCCTGGTGCATAGAAAATAGACTTCAGTGTGTGTACAGTGGTCCGGGATAGGAAGGAAAGGCGTCCCTGCTCTGCTACAAGCAGTTGGATATGAACCCAAACCACCATCTAGTCCAGCTGTAGTGGCTCCAGGGACAATCGCAGCCCTGCCCCTCAGCCAGAACTTACCTGCCCCTGCCCACCTTCTCTCCTTGCAGGGTTTGCTGGCTCCTGCCTGCCCCGCTTCAGCACCATGCCCTTCATCTACTGCAACATCAACGAAGTGTGCCACTATGCCCGGCGCAACGATAAATCCTACTGGCTCTCCACCACCGCGCCCATCCCCATGATGCCCGTCGGCCAGACGCAGATTCCCCCGTACATCAGCCGCTGCTCTGTGTGTGAGGCGCCCTCACAAGCCATCGCTGTGCACAGCCAGGACATCACCATCCCGCAGTGCCCCATGGGCTGGCGCAGCCTCTGGATTGGGTACTCCTTCCTCATGGTAAGGTCCCGCACCGCCCTCTCCACCAGGATGAAGGCCGAGGGCAGGGAGCGCTGGGAGGGAACTTCTGAAATCGAGTGCTGAGGGAGCCCTGTGACTCGAGGGCCGGGACGTTAGGCCAAATACGAGGCCTGCTTGTTCTCGGCAGGTAACAAACACTAAATGGCACCCTAAAGGGTATGGTACAGGTTGCAGTAAAAGTTCCAATGAAGGTGACTTCAGAGCCAGAGCTATTCATAGGTCCGCTGTGGGGAAGGGCCCATGGTCTAACGACCTGTGGACTATTCCGTGCTCTCTCCCTTCTCTGGAGCCCACCGCCAAGGGCTTGGGGCAGACGGAGGGCTCTGAGAAGAACTGCATCCTGAGCCCTGTTGGCGGTTTCCTTAATTCAGCCTTTCTCAGATTTGTCAGTGGAAATGTTCGGGGGGCACCTAACACGTCTTGGACTCGGCGGGACGGCAGCAGCTTGGGAAATACTGGCTGGGATGCAGCCGCAGCCCAGGAGCCATGGGTTAGGAGGGCCCTAGAGAGCTTGGAGGAGGCGCTCCTGGCGCTGAGGCTGAGGCAAGGGAGGATGAGCGCCCCCGGTCCTAAAACATAGCTATTGGTCCGCTGGCCAGACAGGGGGGCTGAGCCAAGAGACCAGAGCTGAGAGACGGAGCAGCGGAGTCCATCACCTCCCAAGGTGACCAGTTCACAGCCACCGCCCATCTGTTTCAGCACACGGCCGCCGGCGCTGAGGGCGGGGGCCAGTCCCTGGTCTCCCCTGGCTCCTGCCTAGAGGAGTTCCGAGCCACTCCTTTCATCGAGTGCAGTGGTGCCCGGGGCACCTGCCACTACTTTGCCAACAAGTACAGTTTCTGGCTGACGACGGTGGAAGAGAGGGAGCAGTTTGGGGAGGAGCCTGTATCTGAGACGCTGAAAGCCGGGCAGCTCCACACCCGGGTCAGCCGCTGCCAGGTGTGTATGAAAAGCGTGTAGGGTGGCACCTGCCACTCTGCCCCTTGCCCTCCCCTGCCCCGCACAACGGTCACCTCACAAACCTGAACGGTCTGAAGAAGGAAGGCCAAGCCCTTTTGCCCATCTGTCAAGTTGTACATTGGAGTCTCGTCTGGGCTGGACTACTGGACACTGGTCACCTCCACCCTCAGGCCCCATGGGTGAGCCCACCCTGCTGAGATCTGCTGTCCCATTTCGGTGCTACGGTTTGTGTGACTCTTCGTGGCTACCTCAGAAAGACCTGCTGGGCCACCACTTCCTTAGAATGCTAGCTTTCCTCACTCTCTTGATCAGAAAGCTCTTCGTGATAGCTAAAGGAGTCATTTCATTATGTCCAGAGGTCACCGCACATCATTTGGCTTAAACTAGAACCCAGTGTTTTCACATGAAAAAATTCCTCTGGCTCAACATTATGGATGGCTCAAGCCTGCACAGGGCAAGCTCTCGCCTCTTCCCAGAGACCCACTGTGTCTAGGCAGGCAGCAGAGCTGGAATGAGGTGCCAGCCAGTGTCCCGGGGTGAGCTCTGACCCCTTCGAGAGTGAGCACGACTGGGCCCCAGACTACTTAGGGACGCTGGAAGACCAGCAGGCGAGAGGTGCTCAGGAACTTCACATGGTCGTAGACAAATCACTTCCTCCTTGCCGACTCCCTCCCCAGCCACAGGCAGCAGACTTGGCCTGGTTCAGAGTAGAGCAGAGGATGCACCAAATGTGGTCAGACCCATAAAGGGAAATAAGAACCGCAGCCCTTTCTCCCGGGCCGGGGGGGAGAGGGGAGGATGGGTAAGGAGGTGTGAATTTTGCTTTTGACTCCAGGAACAAAAAGGAAAATCCCTTGTCCCAATTTCTCAGAAGCCCCTGTTTATTCCAAATGCCATTCAGATGTGTGCAGTGTGGCAACTTGACACTGCAGTGTTGGTTCCTTTGCATTTTGAGGCTGTGAGAGACTTTCCATTAAAAAGTCCATCCAATTGTTCTTTCGCAGGTAGCCTGTTAAACCATTTTGATATGTTTTTAAAGCCTCATAAAAATCTAGCACAGTCCTCTCTTTAGCAGTTAGCAGACCCAAAGCAAGCCTGAGTAGACTGTAAAGTATATTCTGTTTAGGGGGATTTGTTTTAACCATTTCCTTTAATTATCAGTTTCCCAGAACACTTAGCTATGTTGACATGAGGCAATTCCTTCCAGGTGATTCTGTTTCCTTAAATATTATGTAAACTGTGCCAACACAGACAAAGCATAATCAGTATAATCTGAACTATTGTTAACTTCACCTCCTCAGTAATAAGCATGATGTCAGCTTTGTACATTGCAAATAAAAGGAATCCAATATGAACGTTTGACTCCTTTGACATTCTTTCTTTGATGAAAACTTTTCTAAAGTCCATCTCCCTGAAATTCATAAGCCCCCCTCAGAGCCAAGGGGGTTCCTGTCACTGCAAGTCGAGCTTTATAACAAAACACTGAGACATGGAAAAATACAATTAAAGTCAAGGGTTGATAATGTCTTCCAACAGGCAACAAATCCACAACATGCTTCAAGATAAGCCTACAACTGTTTTTAGCCCCATCACATGCTAGAGTTCAAGAAAGGAATTTCCATATTTCTGGGGCCTCAGGATCATTTACAGATAAATCAAAAGTAGAGAAATTTTAGGGCCTCCCTGGTGGCGCAGTGGTTGAGAGTCCGCCTGCCGATGCAGGGGACACGGGTTCGTGCCCCGGTCCGGGAGGATCCCACATGCCGCGGAGCGGCTGGGCCCGTGAGCCATGGCTGCTGAGCCTGCGCGTCTGGAGCCTGTGCTCCACAACGGGAGAGGCCACAACAGTGAGAGGTCCGCGTACCGCAAAAAAAAAAAAGGTAGACAAATTTTAGTCATTAAAATCAAATCTAAGATATATGTGCATATATTTGTATATGCATAAAATATATCCTCTGGAAGGATAAAGAAGAAATTAATAACATTGGGAGTGTTCAGGAAAGAGAACTGACCTGTGGGAAGGAGAGACATTTCACTGAATACCATTTTGCACCTTTCGAATTCTGAACCGCTGGAATATATTATCTACTGAAAAAGAAAAAAATGGAATCTAAGGAAACAAGTGTTCAAATATTCCTAAATATACCACACAAAAAAACCCACCTTGGTTTGGTGCTAGCTTTCAAACCGCAGTTGCTGGCCTTCCTGGGGGCTTGGTTGAGCATGGAGGTGAAATGCATAGGTTAAGAAGACAAGGAGAGGAAAAGGGGAAGATAGCACTGGGACATGAGGTGCATCCACACAAGAGAGTGGTTAGCAAAGCCAATTTGACGAATATGTGCTTTCAAATTTAGTATGTTGCTTGCTAGTCCCGAAATGGTTTGGAATTGTATTTGATGCACAGATTAATGTCACCACATGAATAATTCTTTCCAGTTATGACTGTCAAGCAAAATGGAGTCAAATTCAAACACAATTTTTAATTTCCCAAACAAAAATCAACAATTTAAGTCAGTGATTAGCAAACTACAGCCTGTGGGCTAAATCCAGCCCTCTGCCTGTTTTTGTAAATGAAGTTTTATTGGATTACGGCCGGGCTCACGTGCATGCACATTGTCTATGGCTGTCTTGGGGTTTCACCAGCAGATATGAGTAGCTGTGACAGACACTATGTGGTCTTCAGAGCCTAAAACATTTCCTAGCTGACCCTTGACAGAAAAAGTTTGCAGACCCCTGATCTAAATGATAATGATTTAAGGACAGGGTGACCATCTGACAAAAGTATCAGTAAAGATGGGGACAGTGACCCATCAAATAGTTAAGGTTCTCTCAAATAGGCAGGAGATCAATAAGTATACATTTGATGTAATGTCTTCGACACACTTTTTGAGATCAATTATAATTATTTAAACACATGTTCAAATAATTTAACAAGAACTTTTTTTCCCTGATACGATTATCGCTTTATTATTAGAGCAAGAGAACAGATTGCTTCTTAGTATTTAGCCCAGAGAGGTCAAACCTGAAGGGGTGAAGAAGCACAGGGTAACCATCTCTCATCTGCTGGTGCTGGAAGCAAGGTGGGAGTTGCTGTCTATCTTCCAGACATCCACCTCCTCATTTCAGTAGCTGAAGACTCGCTGTGGCCATGTAAGAAGCTGGGAAGTGTAAGAGACGGCTCCTAATCGTTCTGCTCCTAGATTCCATGATTGTTTTAGTTCTTTCTGGGGACGGGGTATATTGTTCACTTGTTTGTTTTTTTTCTGAGAAAAGGTGATTGGCTCAGTCATGATTGCTATCAAGTTTGTATGCTGTTGGCATATCAGGCACTTGCTGACTAGAAAAGTTTTATGTGATGAATTCATGTTCTTCTGGTGCCAGATGGAAGACAGATCTCCAAGGTGAGTTCCCACTATCCTATATGCTCAGAATCTCGAAATCTTCCTCCAGGTCAAAGTCCTCTAGTTGTTCAGTAGAGTCGATGAATTCTATCACAATACAGAAAAGAGGAAGAAAAAAGCTTGACACTTTGTCTCAAGCAGTCAATAAGTTACTCGATAGTTAAGACCATGCATTTTTTTTTCTTTTGCGTTATGTGGGCCTCTCACTGTTGTGGCCTCTCTTGTTGCGGAGCACAGGCTCCGGACGTGCCGGCTCAGCGGCCGTGGCTCACAGGCCCAGCCGCTCCTCAACATGTGGGATCTTCCCGGACCGGGGCACGAACCCGCGACCCCTGCATGGGCAGGCGGACTCTCAACCACTGCGCCACCAGGGAAGCCCCAACACCATGCATTTTTAATTGCTTTGCTACAGAAAAGTTTGTGTAGAGGAGACTTATAGGTGGGACCACTGCTGAGTATTAGCAATTCTCTATAAAGAATCAAAATAGGTTTAAGGGCCAAGATGTGGGAGTAGAAAGACCCTGAGCTCATCTGCTCTCATGAGCACACCAAAATCACAACTATCTGCAGAATAACCATTGATGAAAAAGACTGGAGCCTACCGGAAATGATCTTCTACAACTAAAGTCCTAAAGAAGGATCCACAACATGACGGGTAGGAGGGGCAGACTCGCGATATAATCAAATCCCACACCCCCAGGGTGGGCGACCCACAAACTGGAGAATAATTATATCACAGAAGTTCTCCCGCAGGAGTGAGAGTTCTGAGCCCCACATCAGGCTCCCCAGCCTGGGGGTCTGGCACTGGGGGGAGGAGCCCCCAGAGCATTTGGCTTTGAAGGCCAGTGGGGCTTTACTGCAGGAACCCCACAGGACTGGGGGAAATACAGACTACACCCTTAAAGGGCGCACACAAAAATCTCATGTGCACTGGGACCCAGGACAAAAGCAATGATTTGATAGGAGCCTAGGCCAGACCTATCTGCTGGGCCTGGGGACTCGCCTGGAGAGGCGGGGCGGGGGGTGGTGGTGGCTGAAGCTCACCCGGGGGACATACACCCTGGTGGCAGACATACTGGGGAACACTCAACTACATGAACACTCCTGGTGGCTGACATGTTGGATCATCAGTGCCAAGACCTGGCCCCACCCGACAGCCTATAGGCTCCAGTGCTGGGACACCTCAGGCCAAACAACCAATTGGGCAGAGACACAGCCCCATCCATCAGCAGACAGGCTGCCTAAAGAAGTCCTGACCCACAGCCTCCAGACAAGCCCCTAGACATGGCCCTGCCCATCTGAGGGCCAAGACCCAGCTCCACGCACCAGTGGGCAGGCCCTGGCCCCTCCCACAAGGAAGCCTGAACAAGACTCTAAAGCAGGCTCACCCACCAGGGGGCAGACACCAGAAGCAAGAAAACTACAATCCCACAACACAGGCCAGAGACCCTATGCTGGAACCAGCTGGCCCCTGACCCTGCCAACTAGCAGGCCACTGCAACCTCAGGGACACCCCAGACCCCATACCCAACTGTATCAGAAAGCAGCCCCCCCTTACCAGTGATCTGAAATGAGCTCTGGGATCCCTGGGCCCAGGAGCCACACTCCAGGAAACAGCTCTGCCTGCCAGTAATCCAGCACTAACCCCTGCCAGTAGTTGGGCAACAGCCCCAGAGGCTTCGGGACCCTGACTCCGGCCACCAGTGAGCCAGCACTAGCTCCAGGGCCCCCTTGGATTCCACAACCAGCCACCTCGTGACCAGGCCCCACTAAACAGCAACCAGCAGCATCTGCACAAGGCAGGGCCTGGCAACCAACCAGACTAGAAGCCAGCTAAGCCTAGCAGGCCACCCACATACTCAGCCCGCCACAACAGAAGGAACCAAACAGCCCTCTTAGGGGGAACACCTAGAGCATATAGCTTGGGTGACAAGAGGGGAGTACACTGCTGGAACACATAGGATGCCTCCTACAGAGGGCCACTTCTCCAAGGTTGAGAAACGTAACTAACCTACCACAGACATAAAAATACAGATAGCAACTTAGACAGAATGAGGTGGCAGAGGAATAGGTTCCAGACAAAGGAACAAGATAAAACCCCAGAAAAAGAACTAAGTGAAGTGGAGATAGGCAATCTACCCAAGAAAGAGTTCAGAGTAATGGTCGTAAAGATGATCAAAGAACTCAGGAGGAGAATGGATGCACAGAATGAGAAGCTAGTTTTTAACAAAGAGAAAATACAAAGAACAACCAAACAGAGATGGAGAGTACAATAACCGAAATGAAAAATACACTAGAAGGAATCAATAGTAGACCAAATGATACAGAAGAATGCACCAGTGTGCAGGAAGACAGAGTAATGGAAACCACTGCAGCTGAACAGAAAAAAGAGAAAAAGAATGAAAAGAAATGAGGACAGTTTAAGAGATCTCTGGGACAACACCAAGTGCACTAATATTTGCATTATAGGGGTCCCAGCAGGAAAAGAGAGAGACAAAGGGCCTGAGAAAATATTTGAAGAGGTAATAGCTAAAAAATTCCCTAACCTGGGAAAGGAAACAGGCACCCAAGTCCAAGAAGCACAGAGAGTCCCATATAGGATGAACGCAAAGAGAAACACACCAAGACACACCGTAATCAAACTTACAAAAATTAAAGATAAAGAGAATACTAAAAGCAGCAAGAGAAAAGCAACAAATGATATACAAGGGAACTCCCATAAGGCTATCAGCTGATTTTTCAGCAGGAACTCTGCAGGCCAGAAGGGAGTGACACAGTATATTTAAAGTGATGAAAAGGAAAAACCTACAACCAAGAATACTCTACCCAGCAAGGCTCTCCTTAAGAGAAATCAAAAGCTTTACAGACAAGCAAAAGCTAAACGAATTCAGCACCACCAAATCAGCTTTACAATAAATATTAAAGGAACTTCTCGGGGTGAAAAAGAAAAGGCCACAACCAGAAACAAGAAAATTATAAAATGAAAAAGCTCACCAGTAAAGACAAATAAAGGTAGTATATAATACACAGACAAAACTAGTAGGGAGGTTAAAAGACAAAACTTGTAAAGTCAGCTGTATCCATAATAAGCAGTTAAAGGATACAGAAAACAATCAGATGTAAAATATGATATCAAAAACTGTAATTGTAAAAAAAAAAAAACTGTAATCGTGAGCGGAGGAGAGTACAAATACAGGGAATTTGAAATGCACTTGAAATTAAGAGATCAGCAACTTAAACAATCACGTTTATATAGAGACTGTTATACAAAAACCTCATAGTAACTGCAAACCAAAAACCTATAATAGATATACACACAAAAAAGAAAAAGGAATCCAAACATAACACTAAAGGTAGTTATCAAATCACAAGAGAAGAGAACAAAAGAAGAAAAGGGAATAAAAGATCTACAAAAACAAATCCAAAACAATTAACAAAATGGCAATAAGAACATACATATCTATAATTACCTTAAACGTAAATGGATTAAATGCTCCAACCAAAAGACATAGACTGGCTGAATGGATACAAAAACAAGACCTGTATATATGCTGCCTACAAGAGACTCACTTCAGATCTAGAGACACATACAGACTGAAGGTAAGGGGATAGAAAAAGGTATCCCATGCAAATGGAAATCAAAAGAAAGCAGTACTCATATCAGACAAAATAGACTTTAAAATAAAGACTGTTAGGAGACAAAGAAGGACACCACATAATGATCAAGGGATCAATCCAAGAAGAGGATATAACAATTGTAAATATATATGCACCCAACATAGGAGCACCTCAATATACAAGGTAAATATTAACAGACATAAAAGGAGAAATTGACAGTAGCACAATAATAGTAGGGGACTTTAACACCCCACTCACATCAATGGATGAATCATCCAGACAGAATATCAATAAGTAAACACAGGTCTTAAATAACACATTAGACTAAATGAACTTGATACTTGTAGAGCATTCCATCTGAAAGCGGCAGAATACACATTATTTTCAAGTGCACATGGAACATTCTCCAGGATAGATTACATGCCAGGCCATAAAACAAGCCTTGGTAAATTTAAGAAAATGGAAATCATATCAAGCATCTTTTCCAACCACAACACTATGAGATTAGGAATCAACTACAAAAAAAAAAAAACTGCAAAAAACACAAACATGTGGAGGCTAAACAATATGCTACTAAACAACCAATGGATCACTGAAGAAATCAAAGATGAAATTAAAATATACCTAGAGACAAATGAAAATGAAAACATGATGATCCAAAACCTATGGGACACAGCAAAAGCAGTTCTAAGAAGGAAGTTTATAGCGATAGAAGCTTACCTCAGGAAACAAGAAAAATCTCAAACAACCTAACCTGACACCTAAAACAGGTTAGAGAAAGAAGAACAAACAAAACCCCAAGTTAGTAGAAGGAAAGAAATCATTAAGGTCAGAGCAGAAATAAAATAGAGACTAAAGAAACAACAGAAATAAATGAAACGAAGAGCTGGTTCTTTGAAAAACAAAATTGATAAACCTTTAGCCAAACTCATCAAGAAAAAAAGGGAGAGGGCCCAAATCAATAAAATCAGAAGTGAAAAAAGAGAAGCTAAAACCAACACCACAGAAATACGAAGGATCATAAGAAACTACTATGAGCAACTATACGGCAATAAAATGAACAGCCTAGAAGAAATGGAAAAATTCTTAGAAAGGTACTATCTCCCAAGACTGAACCAGGAAGAAAAGAAACTATGAACAGACCAATTACCAGTACTGAAATTGAATCAGTAATTTAAAAACTCCCCACAAACAAAAGACCAGGACCAGATGGCATCACAGATGAATTCTACCAAAACATTTAGACAAGAGTTAACAGCTATCCTTCTCAAACTATTCCAAAAAAGTGCAGAGGAAGGAACACTTCCAAACTCATTCCATGAGGCCACTATCACCCAGATACCAAAACAGAACAAAGATATCTCAAAAAATAAGAAAATTACAGGCCAATATCACTGATGAACATAGATGGAAAAATCCTCAACAAAATACTAAAAACTGACTCCAACAAAAAACTGACTCCAACAATATATTATAAGGATCACACACCATGATCAAGTGGGATTTATCCCAGGGATGCAAGGATTTTTCAATATCTGCAAATCAATGTGATACACCACATTAACAAATTGAAGAATAAAAACCATACAATCATCTCAATAGATACAGAAAAAGCTTTTGATTAAAGTCAACATCAATTTATGATAAAAACTCTCCAGAAAGTGGGCATAGAAGAAACATACCTTAACATAATAAAGCCCATATATGACAAACCCACAGCTAAACATCTTACTCAACAGTAAGAAGCTGAAAGCATTCCCTCTAATATCAGAAACAAGACAAGGATGTCCACTCTCACCACTTTTACTCAACATAGTTTTGGCAATCCAAGCCACAGCAATCAGAGAAGAAAAAGAAATAAAAGGAATCCAAATTGGAAAGAAAGAAGTAAAACGGTCACTGCTTGCAGATGACATGATACTATACATAGAAAATCCTAAAGATGCCACCAGAAAACTACTAAAGCTCATCAATGAATATGGTAAAGTTGCAGGGTACAAGATTAATATACAGAAATCTGTTGGATTTCTATTCACTAACAATGAACTATCAGAAAGAGAAATTAAGGAAACAATCCCACTTACTATCACATCAAAAAGAATAAAATACCTAGGAATCAACCTACCTAAGGAGGCAAAAGAACTGTACTCCAAAAACTATAAGACACTGATTAAAGAAACTGAAGATGACACAAACAGATGGAAAGATATGCCATGTTCTTGGATTGGAAGAATTAATATTGCTAAAGAGACCATACTACCCAAGGCAATCTACAGATTCAATGCAATCCCTATCAAATTACCAATGGCATTTTTCACAAAACTAGAACAAACATTTTTACAATTTGTATGGAAACACAAAAGACTACAAATAGCCAAAGCAATCTTGAGAAAGAAAAACAAATCTGGAGGAATCAGGCTCCCTGACTTCAGACTATACTACAAAGCTACAGTCATCAAAACAGCATGGTACTGGCATAAAAACAGATGCATAGATCAATGGAACAGGATAGAAAGCCCAGAAATAAACCCATGCACTTATCATCAATTAATCTACGACAAAGCAGGCAAGAATATACAGTGGAGAAAAGACAGTCTCTTCAATAAATGGTGTTGGGAAAATTGGACAGCTACATGTAGAAGAATGAAATCAGAATATTCTCTAACACCATATCCAAAAATAAACTCAAAATGGATTAAAGACCTAAATGTAAGACCAGATACTATAAAACTCCCAGCAGAAAACATTGGCAGAACACTCCTTGACATAAATTGCAGCAATATTTCTTTGGATCCGTCTCCTAGAGTAATGGAAACAAAAGCAAAAATAAACAAATGGGCCCTAATTAAACTTGAAAACATTTGCACAGCAAAGGAAATCATTAAAAAAAATGAAAAGACAGCCTACGGACTGGGAGAAAATATTGGCAAATGATGTGACTGACGAGGGATTAATTTTCAAATACACAAACAGCTCATACAGCTCAATAGCAAAACAACAAACAACCCAATCAAAAAATAGGCAGAAGACCTATATAGACATTTCTCCAAAGAAGACATACAAATGGCCAACAGGCCCATGAAAAGATGCTCAACATCACTAATTATTAGAGAAATGCAAATCAAAACTACAATGATGTATCACCTCACACCAGTTAGAATGGGCATCATCAAAAAGTCTACGAATAATAAATGCTGGAGAGGGTGTGGAGAAAAGGGAACCCTCTTACACTGTTGCTGGGAATGTATATTGGTGTGGCCACTATGGAGAACAGTATGGAGGCTCCTTAAAAAACTAAAATAGAGTTACCACATGACCCAGCAATTCCACTCCTGGGCATATATCCCGAAAAGACAAAAACTCTAATTTGAAAAGATACATGTACCCCAGTGTTCATGGCAGCACTATTTACAATAGCCAAGACATGGAAGCAACCTAAATGCCCATCTACAGGTGAATGGGTAAAGAAGATGTAAGATACACACACACACACACACACACACACACACACACACACACACACACACACACAAAGGAAAATCTCACACACAAAAAAAAAA
>NW_020171994.1:2179772-2187382 GCF_003031525.2 Neophocaena asiaeorientalis asiaeorientalis
ACATACACACACACACACACACACACACACACACACACACACACACACACAATGGAATATTACTCACCCATAAAAAATAATGAAATAATGCCATTTGCAGCAACATGGACGGACCTAGAGATTATCACACTAAGTGAGGTAAGTCAGAGAAAGGTCAATACCATATGATATCACTTATATGTGGAATCTAAAAAAATTATACAAACGAACTTATTTACAAAACAGAAACAGACTCACAGACATAGAAAACAAATTTATGGTTGCCAAAAGGAAAGGGGCGGGGAGGGATAAATTAGGAGTTTGGGGTTAACAGATACGTACTACTATATATAAAATAGATAAACAAGGACCTACTATATAGCACAGGGAACTATATTTAATATCTTATAATAACCTATAATGGAAAAGAAACTGAAAAGGTACACATATAACTGAATCTCTTACTGTACACCTGAAACTAACACAACATTGTAAATCAACTATACTTCAATTAAAAAAAAAGAATCAAACTAACTGGACTTGTTACACAGTCCTCTTCAAAGTGATGAAGTTGAGGCTCTGTAAGACCTTCAAGGTACCTTTTGAATTACCCATGGCCTCTGATTTGTCTTCTGAACCAGACCACGAAAAAAAGAAATTCTAGTCATTTTGATTTTGTATGGAACTTTTACACGGAGCTCATTTTTTTTTTTACTATCATTCTTTGAAATTGGTAAATATTAGTTCATCAGAAGAAGCACCATTCCTTGATCAGTGCAGCTGAGTAGAAATTTTTCATTTCCACGGAAAACATGACACACAATTGCTTCTGTCTCATAAAACAACTGCTAGGCCTTCCCTGGTGGCACAGTGGTTGAGAGTCCGCCTGCCGATGCAGGGGACACAGGTTCGTGCCCCGGTCCGGGAAGATCCCACATGCTGCGGAGTGGCTGGGCCCGTGAGCTGTGGCCGCTGAGCCTGCGCGTCCGGAGCCTGTGCTCCGCAACCGGAGAGGCCACAACAGTGAGAGGCCCGAGTACAGCAAAACAAAAAACAAAAAACAAAAAGCAACTGCTATCCATGGGTCTGCTGGCCAGAGAGCTTCTGAACAACAGCTTACCTGCCCCCGTGGTTGTCACTTCTGGCTTGGCTGGAGGAACAAAGGGAGGCCAGTGTGATGGATGTTTCTGAACTAATTCAAACATCCTTAAATTTTCCTTTAGAATTTCCTGAGGAGACATAGAAACAGTTGTAAACACTGCAGAGTCACTACATATCTGCCCAGTTGGCAGTATATGACTCCAAACCCTAAGAGAGTGGCCTGGTTGTTGAAAGGTGAAAGCAAAGGCTTAGCAAATACACCCATCCTCTACTTGACCCGTCTGAAGACCCAGCTCTCTTCAATTCTAGATACTGTTGGCCAGGAAGGAAGGACGCTGGAGGGAGGATCTGATGGAAGGCCAGTACTCACTGCCCATGCTCCATCATGAGGTCTTACGCCAGTTGCATGGGACCAACTCAATTTAGGGGTGAGATGTTCCTGAAGTGTTGGCTCCAAAGAAATGTTGGTTAGTCAAGTTAAATCTGCCCCCAAAGAATATTGGTACATATTGGCATGGTTTCAGTTTCAATCCAAGACGTATGATATATGTCCTAATTTAAATAGCATAGTCTTATCAGAAAATTTTCTTTCTAACGTTAAACGTGATATACAGTTTTGCGGCATTCTGAAATGTAAGTAATGCCTTTAGAAAATAATTCTCCATTATGTCTCAGCCAATTATTAACTGCGGTTTCAGATTCAGCTGGGGACTTTAGTGTTAATTATTTGTTCACCTGTGAAGAAAAATCTTCCCTCCTTACACTTACGAGAGGCTCTGAGATCCCATCTCTCCAACCCCTCTGTTTTGCAGATAAGAGAACATGATGTCTCCTGCCACCCCATCCAGGGCTCTTTAAACTACTCCCTATGATTTCCCCTCATTCTTTCAATAAGAGTTGATCAATATCTTCCACATAATTGGCATGTGTTAGAAGCAAAGGATGAGGGAGGCAGATACAAAAGTTGTGAGCCAGCAAAATGATAAATACCCTCTGACATAAAATGCCAAAAAGAAAGAATAACTTGCTTTCGTATTTACACAGATTTCTGCAAACTGTGTTTGCTTTAAGTGGCAGTGTGCCTATATTTTATATAAATAAGACAGTTAATAGAAAGACAAGCCCCTTAAACCATAATGGAACACATTAAACTGTAGATGGACACAAAACAAATAGAAAAGTAGTTTGGCTTCTTCAACCATCTCAGTGTTACAAACAGAGTAAGGAAGAATTTAGGCTGAGCTATATGAAACTGGCATTTTTAAGTTAAAATGGTAGAATATTAGTTGAATATTTCATTGACTCACGGGCTCAATGAGATGGAACATTCAGTAGTTAAAAATATCGCTCACCTGACACACTAAGCATATTGCAAACCAAAGTTTTCCTTTAGTTTCCCCAAAGTTATGTACAATTCCCCACATCCTAGTTTCTTTCTTTTGCAATAAAGTCATATCAGGCTGGATTTATGTTACTATGAAAAACCGTCTTGAAAAGGAATTATATTGAATAACACTTGTTTTTTAAGACTAAGAAAAACATACATCTTTACCTTCTGAACAAGGCTACACCAGCTATCAAAGTCTTTTTCTTCTTTGCAGAAAAATCCCTTGGGGGAAAGCAAAAGAAGACAACTTAGAACTGGTCAGGGGCACCCAGGCAGGCCCTTTGTATTGCAAGATGGAGCCGTTGGCCCGGAGTTGTGAAGTAGGATGTGGGCCACTTCCTTTGGATGTGTCCTCCCAGCAACAAGGAGGAAGAGTGTCTGAGCTTATCTCTCTCCTAGATCAGTGCCTCACTTGGACACACACATCTGCTCATTCATCTTCATATTTTCTTTCTCTCTCTGCCTCTTTCTCTTATTCTGTCCCTTTCCCTTTTACCCTGTCCCTTTCCCTCCCTGATCCTCTCCCTTCACACGGTGAGATACAGTAACTTGAAAACCAATCTCCAAAGCACAGGGTTACTTCCATTACATTCAGTGCACAAATATACCTACGTATAAAAAACAATCCATTAAAACCAGCAAACAAAAGCCAAATAGTACTTTAAGCTAGAGGCATTACTTAACAAGGTGGCTTTGACCTTAAGGAAATTATCTTTTAGAATAAAGAGGTGGTGGTGTGATGAATTGGGAGATTGGCATTGATATATATACACTACTGTGTATAAAATGGATAACTAATGAGAACCCGCTGTATAAAAAATCAAATCAAATTAAATTAAAAAAAAAGAGTCAGGGACGTCCCTGGTGGTAAAAAAAAAAAAAAAAAAAAAGGAATAAAGAGAACCATCAGCCTCCTTCCCCATCCTCAGAACCACCCTACAGCACTAAAAGAATGGTCCAAAACAAGAGGAGGACTCTGTCAGCTCTCCATCACTGGCCCTCCGACAATTGGGTTAAACTGGTAGAGAGGATGCAGACAGGCCTCAGAACAACTGGCTACTTCCCAGGCAGCTGTCCCTTCCATGTGTGGACGGCAGTCATATTTCCAGCGGGGGAAAGCCTGCAGCTTCCTGGATTGTGTGCCCAGAGGAATGGACATTGTCCACTCAGGAGGTCTTGCCTCCTTATCCCTCCTTCCCTATGTCTCACCTGATTCCCGGTGCCCAGATAGCAATATTTAGAGGGCAAGAAGGAAAAGGGGGAAAGATGGTAACACTGGTCGTGACTAACATTTCTAGAATGCCTACAACACGCCAGGCACTGTGCTATGTGCCTTACACATAGTGTACTCATACAGCCATGCAAGGAAGGAACTACCGTTTTGCCCACTGGAGAGATGAGAAGGCCGAAGCTCAGAAAAGTTAAGGGACTCCCCATAAGTCCATGGCTGGTAAGCGGCTTCGATCCTAACTCGGCTTCAGGGCCCATTCCTTCCCCACTACACCACACACGACACTACCTCTCGTGGGGGTGGGGAGCGAACATTCTTTTGCCGCCCTACCTAACAACCTGGATAGCTTCCAGGGAGCCAAACTGTGATAGGGCAGCGCTGTGTCTCTTGGGCCACCCAACCTTCAGATACCCACCAATGCTACGGAAGGATCCAAGTTCAGGATGTTCATTCGCTGTGGAGGTTGCAGACAATGGAAAGTCTGGTCGTCAACCGTTCCGTTCTCCTCAGTGTCAACAAAGGTCTGGGTTGTGTGAGGGTCCAGGAAAATGAGCTCATCACCTGTTTTGAATGAGACATGCTTAACCTTCGAAGAACCACCGGCCCTGGCCACACTGCTGTCCTTGGGATGAGGCGCTCTGGTTGTCCTAACCCCTCCCTTGGTGACAATGAGAATGAGATGACAGAAAGCCTGAAGGAGGGTGACCATGCTTGAAGGAAGCCACCCACGCCCAAAGCCAATCATTCAATGCGAAGACTTGCCCTAGCATTTATATCTCCTCAAAGCCCAAGTCCAAAAGTGGAAAGGCACAGGTTTGGGGAAAGGCGGGAATGAGCGACCACAGATGACATGGCGGGCTCGGTGAGCAGCAGTAGCCATGAGTCCAGGTGCCATCAGGGAGCTTCCCGACCCTTTCAACACTGGAAAGCCTCTTGCTCTAGACCATTGGCTCTTAGACCTATGGTCAAAGAGCACATCTGGGAAGGAAAAAGGCCTTGGCCTCCAAAAGAAATGGGAATGCTGACTCTGCCATGGGTGAGATACCAGGGAGCTGACTTCTGGTCTTGATTCGCTAGCAAGTTAGTCATTGTTAGCAAGTCAGTAATTCCTGTCAGAAAGCACTGCCTTGGTCACAGTAATATCAGTACACATACGCCTTGCTGGGAAAACTCACTTTGAGATTGGTCGACCGTTACAAATTGGAGAAAAATGCTGCTTCATTAAATTGAAAAAGTCTAGCCCAATAATGATCTGGGGGGAGTACGGGATAATAAAGTCTCTACTTTTATCTAATGTTCAAAAGGTTGAGAGTCCCTCTAATGCTCATCAGCAGCATACCGAGTAGGCTGACGTACCCAACCTCGCTGTCCAGGCCTGAGAACCATCTGGGCCTCTGTGTTCTAGACGGGGTTAAGCAAGCAAAGAGAGAGATCTGCCTGAGGCAGGAGGATGGGGTGGGAAGGGACACCCCGAAGACACTCTCTGGAATGGCACCCGGGATTCTTCTGGGTACATCTAAGTGCTTCCATTGGCAAAGAGTGTTTCTGATGTCTGATGCCAAGTTTAACTTATCTCTGTCGCAGACCTAGGACAAACCACTTCACTCTGTCTTAATTTTCTTGCTTTTAAACTGGGGCCACTGGGTCTGTTCCAGTTACCTCACAGGGTATTATCAGAATGAGAAGATCTCACCTCTGTGAACTGCTTAAAACACAATACAAACGCAAGGTAGTCATAGATGTACCTTGCTGAGACTCAAAAGGATTTTCCTACAAATATGTGTTTAAGAGCGTATGGAAATCAATGCCCCCATATGGCTTGCTTTAGGAAAGTCAAGGTACATATTCCCCCAGACCACAGGCGGGTGAGACCAGTTATATCAAAAAAGCCTCAAGGCTCAATGAAGAGCAACAACCAGGATGTTTAGAGGAAAGCCTACCTAAGACCATAGAAAGGGAAGGGGAGAAGGAAGCTGTGCACGAGAAAATGTGACTCCAAAGCAGGATTAGGACCGAGCGTTCTGCCAGTTTTGAGTTAAGGTATTGGAAATAATAGCAGTATCCTCTCTGACTCTGGCCCTTTCCCATGGGTGTGTGTGTGTGTGTGTGTGTGTGTGTGTGTGTGTAGTGGAGCTTTGTGGGCTGCCCTATTTCTGAGAGTGCTTAAAAGAGATACAGTAGATCAAAAAGTCCTAGAGAGGGCTTGCCTGGTGGTGCAGTGGTTGAGAGTCCGACTGCCGATGCAGGGGACGCGGGTTCGTGCCCCGGTCCGGGAGGATCCCACGTGCCGCGGAGCAGCTGGAACCGGGCAAGAGGGCACTCGGGAAGCAATGTGGTGTGGTGGGCAGGGACGGTCAAATTGGGATCGAATCCTGGCTTTGCTACTTTTGAGCCCAGTAACCTTGAGTAAACAACCCCTCTAAGTCTTCCACTAGGCCTAAATGGAAATAATGATGTCTACCTCACAGGCGTGTTGTGCTAACTCTATCAATCAATCAATCTATCTAAAGCCATACATCTCTACATAACTATCGATATTAATCTATATCTCTCTATACATGCATATATGTTTTAATATATAATTGTATATTATATAATATAAATTACATATCTATATATAATATAGGAAACAATATATTATAATGACAAGTAATATAAATATATATATTTTTATACATGGAGAGAGAGAGAGAAAGAGGGGGAGAGAGATTGAGAGAGAACCCTCTGCAGAGTCCCTTGTTCAGAAAATGGCAGTTCTCATCTGTCCCCTCCCTTCAGACATTCTGCCAATCCAGACTCTCCCCACCTGAGCCTAATACAGTAAGGGGGTAAGTCAGAAAATGGGAGTTGAGGGGAGTTTGCAGCCTCAAGTGAAGGTTAAACAAAGGATTTATGGACATTAGTGGGCAAATGGGCACTATGTAAACCTCTGTCTTGGGAACTGAGGATTGCCCACACCTCTTTCAAAAGCAGTCCAACTCCACCAATGTCTCCCCGACCCAGTGGCCTCAGGAAACAGGAGGGCTATGCCAGCTTGGCAAATTCTCTCTGGGTAACTTGGGAGAAAGGAGGCCAGGGTGCCCAGGATTCACTGAGATCCCTCCAAAATTATTTTCCAGTGTTTCCACCTTTTCCTCAAGCACAGACAGTAGGAAATATACTTTTGCTACATTTTCTTTGACAGGAACCCAAAAGCTTAGAAACAGAGAACATCTAAATTTATAACACTCTAAATACTGGGGTTTGTACTTAGAAAAAGAAAAGCCTCCACTTTCCAAATGTTCCATCAAGCTGCAGTTCTTAGGATCGACCAGTAGATGGCAGCATTCGACAGAGCCCCAGCAACTGTGGAGAAACCCTACCTTAAAGAGAGAAAGAGCGAGCAGAGGAAAGAGGCGCTGGGGTCAGGCTGGCTCTTTTTGCTGAGTGCTTTCCTGTGAGGGGACAACATGGTGAACTGGGGGTCAGCCCTATCTTCCATAAAGGGAACTTGAGACTGAAAGAGCTGACACTCTTTTCCTGCTGGCACACAGCTAGCTAGCCAGTGGGAGACTGACCACATACAGGGCTGGGTCTGTTTCCACCCGCCCCACCTCCATGAATCTCCGAGGAGGAGATGAGTGGGGAGGTGACCAAGCCCATCTCACTCAGTCCTCTGCACATGCCTCAGG
Organism: Neophocaena asiaeorientalis asiaeorientalis; assembly: GCF_003031525.2. Classification (NCBI taxonomy): domain Eukaryota; kingdom Metazoa; phylum Chordata; class Mammalia; order Artiodactyla; family Phocoenidae; genus Neophocaena; species Neophocaena asiaeorientalis. The sequence continues at coordinate 2,187,142 of NW_020171994.1, forward strand.
CCATTCCCCACGCCTGCTCTGGCTCTCCCTTGCACTCTAAGCTCATAGCTTCCTCGAAGCCCACTCCTGCGAGAGGTGTCCCGTACCCCACTTCCCTCACCGCATGACTCCCTTACTCTGCGGCACCAAGCAGGTGTCTAGGCCCTTGGTACTCAAAGTGTGGCACCAGCAGCACCGGCACTACCTAGTTAGAAATGCAGGCTCTCAGGCTCCACCCCAGAACTGCTGAACCCGCATTATA
>NW_020171994.1:2187581-2238631 GCF_003031525.2 Neophocaena asiaeorientalis asiaeorientalis
CAAGGTGATTCACGTGCACGTTAAAGTTTGAGAAGCACCGGGCTAGCTCCCATCGTGTGCCAAGGGCCTTAAATGTCTCTGGTCACAGCTAGTGAGTAAGGTGGCTGGGTTTCCAGAGGCATCTACTGAGGCAGGTAATGCCGGGCTGCTCATCAGGATCCACATTAGGAGGTTAGTCGTTTTAAGGCTTAGCCTCCAGTATCAGGAAAGGGATACCTCTGTCTTCGCCTCCTCTTATTCTCACCAGAGTCAGGGCTCTGAACAATAAGCTAGCAACCCAAGCTGCATGAGCCTAGGAAGCCAGAGGACGGCTCCTAGCCTGAACGCCCGAGCCCCAGTAAGAGGGGTATCGGCAAGGCCAGGGGAGTGAAGCCCTGCCACCCTGGGCGCCACAGGAAAGAGAGACAGGTGCTGAAGCAATGCTATGACCTTGGGGCCGTCCAGTGGGAAAGCAGCCATGGAACCATCTTGTCAAGAGGCAATGAAGCAGAGGCACTGAAGGGGGATCTGCTCTCTGTCAGGCACAGGTAAACGTTACTCTCCAGGCCAGAGACAAGATGAGCTGCCCAGAGGCCACAGCATCTCCAGGCTAGGTGAGGGCCCCCTAAAACTGGAATTGCCTGGTCTCCCGTGCAGACCTTCTGCCCACCCTCCCCTAGCCCATGATGACTTACTTGTGATTCCTCTTTTCTTACCTAAGAATCCTATGAAATAATAGGCGTTATTTGGTTTTCCTCCTAATGCCCCTAAAGAGGTGGGATGGGCGGGCAGCAAGCGGCTTGGGGAAAGGTGCGACTTACTTTGAAGGCGTCGACATAGACAGGATTGATTTGGTTTATGCCCAAGCGGAGGGGCACAATGAGCAGCAAGGGTTTCCAGGCTGGAGAGCAGGCAGAGGGGCCCTTACTCTGGGTCGAAGCATTCAGAGACTCAGGGGGGCTCTCAGCAGCTGTTTCGGCACTCAAGGGGAGGGTGTGGCACATTTTTTCTAGAAACAGAAGACAAGAGAGCTGGGTAAATAAGGGGCATCCAGCCCTAGGAGATGTGCCAAGGGCAAAACTAAAGGAGACCTCACATGACAGCCGCTGCCTGGAAGGCCCTTCCCCCTGCCACCGGGGCCCCGCTGCCCAACCTCCTACAGGAAGCCCAGGCCACTCCTCCAGCCCTTACTTCTCCTCCTTCTGGCAACTGAACACTCACTTACCTCTTGTCAGGTATTACGGGCTCACTGGGAGAATCTCATTTCTCAACCAGACTGCAAGGGCCTTGGAAACAGGGACTGTATCTGTTGGTCCCTCTAACCCCGTGGCAGGGAGCACAGGGGGGCTGCCACAGAAGACCTGTCAGTGGTTTAACTGATTACCCGCACTTGGGGAGTCCTGCAGGGAAAGGGTCTGGTGCCTCACTGAGGGGCAGCAGAGATCCTCTAATTGTTTTCTCCCTTTCAGAAAGCTGAAAGGGAAGAGAAGAAGGGGCACAGGGAATGATTAACCGGAGCCCGGTGCTCCCCTGTCCTGCTAGATGGGCAGGCCAGAGAGTCGTGGGGTGGGGGAATGGGGGTGTGTATGTATCTTCTTTCTCTTTTTCTCCCTCGCTTTGTGTCTTTCTCTCCCACCACGCCCCACACACATTCTGAATGGTGAGGAAGAACCTCATCACCCAGCCACCCGAGAAGGTAAACTGGCCCGGGACTCACTGATATCTTCAATAACCACGGTGTTATCCATTGAAACATAAACAGCCAAGGAATTCCATTCATCAAATAAAGCAAGTTTTCTGCAAAGCAACATACAATGAAGTCACAATTGGGGAAGATGGACATCTTGGCAGGAAGCAGTACAACCTATGTATGCCCAGCGTTCCTGAAGTTAGTGAACACTGAGCCACAGAGAAGTTGGGATTCAGGTCGGGTCTGGCTCCCTTGACTGAGCTCTGGAACATTCCATGTCCAGGGACCTTGAGAATGCCAGAGGCACTGTTTCCGCACCTCAAAAATAAGGACTGCTTTACAAAATGCAAAAGGCTGCCTTGCTAAACAATGTTACTCCTACTGGGCGAAAGAGAGAGGTTACCAGTGCATCTTCTCCCAAGAGATTTTGTTTTCTTTTCTTAAATAAGAGACATTCTGACTTACTCCTTTTTTCAAAAAAAGAAAACTGTTATTAATATACACATATATATATTTGTTTAGGAGCATACATAATACAAACAATAAGTTCTAGGGAAATCCGGCAGGGGGCGGGGCGGAGAGAGAGAGAGAGAGGTGATCTCTTCTGTCCCTTCCCACATGCGGTAAGGATGCTGTCCCAGGAGACTTGGGCCGCAGATGGCTTCAGTGCCGGGCCTTGCTGGTCAACAGCTGAAGACAGAGCATGCTGAAGTGCATGACTTCAGAGGAGATTAGAAAGAAAACCCCTTTAAAAGAGAGATTATCTGATGTCTGAGTAAAGTACCTTGTCTATCTCTCCCTTATTTCTTTCTCCTCTTGCCAGTATGAAGAAGACATGTTTACCCTGGCTACTCTGGAATTCTGCAGTAAAGCCCAGTCTCAATGGCCAACAAAACAAAAGACACATTCTCTCCCAAACCAAAGTAACTCCCAAGAAGCGGTTAATTACCATTATATTTTAATTTCATTTAATGTAGTATCTTTCCCCCAAAATAATAATGACGACATCATCATCATCTACTGTTGTTAATAACAATCACGATGACTCAGAACCCACTTAAGTTCTTTAAAAATGTATGTTTCCATTTGCTTGTTGTGGGAAGCTCAAAATTTAGAAGAAAGAAGCAAATTCTGAGGGATGTCATTTATAAACCAACCATATCAAGCTAGGTTTTGGGCTCGGCACAGCCATTCTAATCTTCTACACTTTCTGTCCTGGGTTCCTACAGTGGTTTCCGAAATACCACCAGATCCTCACTCAGCAGATCAACAACACCCCAAAAACCACTATGGACCAAGGTAAGAAAGTGGTCTCAGAGAGGCTGCAGTGTTAGCAGAGTAATGCAAAGATACAGGTTTCACTTGGGTCCCCAGGAAGTCCAGACTACTCCCCTCAAAAGCACATTTACAAAGCATTCCAGTTCATTGAAGGTTGGCTAATAATTGAAACAGTGCCCCATCTGTATTTTGCATGGAGCAGGTCCCATCATCACACGCCAGAGAGCCAGGAATTGAAGTAGCTACCAAAGGAGGCTAGACGGTTTCAATTTTCTGATGCCTAAATCCAGCCCCAGATTCTATCTGCCATTTTCATTCATTCATTCATCAAGTATTTATTGAGCACTTACATGTGCCAGGCAGTTTCATGTGCTAATATTACAGGAGTGAACGAGGCAAATACAATCTCTGCCCTCATGGAGTTCCCATTTGGTGATAGGTTGTCAGAAAGGAGAGTGACAATAGGTGAGGTGGCCCGCAGGTGTAGGTGCTGATGCCACTCACCCCATTCATTTCCAAAGCATTGGTCCTGGCCTCTCCATGTCGCCTCTTGCTGTGGGAGGTGAATTCTGAGACTTAACAGGACAATTGCGAAAGTACCATGCTGGGGTACCTTGAGTCTCCTAAGAGATGACAAACTGATTCTAAGACTCCCTTGAGGTTTGTCTCCTCTAATAGGTGGTGAGGTCCTTGAAGCAAGAACTACACCTAGTTTATTTCTGTGCACTCAGTACTTAGGGCAACAGAGGCACCCAGTAAATGTTGAATGAATCCATGAAGAATTTATTTTTTTATATACCATACAGGGCGGGAGTCTGTGTCTTGCCTAGGCTGGCTCAGGCTTCCCCGCCTAGTGCAAACCCTTTGGCTTCAAAGTGACCCTCAGGCTGACGGCTGAGCACGCGAGCACCAATCTACAAGTGGGATACGGAATGAGTCCTGAGGGGCCTCCCCATAGACTGGTACCAATGACTATAACTGTGATTTACCAAGACAGTTGCCCACACACATTACACATTTCAAAGAAGTATCTGAGCAAAATGGTACAGATGTTTGGTGGCTTAGTGGGATGGCAGGAACAGCTGGGTTCATGGGATGTTGAGTTGGTGGAGGGAGGCATAGGAGATGGTAGAATAAGGCGCATGACAGACTCTTTTACTTACTTTAACACCTGTGCAACTGTATTTGGTCCAAACCATTCGCCAATTGATTTCCCTTCTCCTACACCCATCTGTGCTGTTTTTATGTGGAAAAATAATAAACAGGTTAGCAAACCACCAACTCCTAATTTTTTGCATAAATAAGTAGATGGGACGACTTAGTAGAGCCACATATAAAGCAGGGAACAAGAAAAACAAGTACAGCAATGTAAGCTGAATTTCACATACAGGGTTCCTTTCCTCTTAATTGAACTACAGAACAGAGAGACAGCCTTTAAACTACTCATGTGACCTTACCCATCTGATGGATAGAGTAGCAACAGTCTTTTCTATCTAGGAAGCACTGTAGGATTCGTTGGTATTCTTTGGGTTGTTCTTTCTGTCTCTCCCAGTTCCAGTCTTTTTAGGAAAAAGAAAAAATGAGTTAAAATCATTTTTATAACTGCTTGTTATCTCTGCACTCTTACTGGGACTACGAGGTTAGAAGGAAAACAAAGGAGTTACATGTAGAAGGTGGGAGCGATCAGGTCAGAACATTCCTAAGTATCTTTAATGTTGATGACCAAGACATCTGGAAACTGATTTCTTTCAAAGACTCACTGGGTATAAAGTAAAAGCAAAACAAGAAGTTGACCAAGGAATTGACTTAGCCCACGAGCTTGAGTTGGATAAATATTACATGAAGACAGTGTCACAAGGCCTTTCTGGTCAGCTACTCAGTGAACAGGAGGTCACCACAAAACCTGGCAGTATATCCGTGTCTCACCCAGACGCTGTTATGTCTCATGTCCACACAGACAGCAATGGCTTTAGTTCGTATATTTTGGCAGCATTGCCCACAGAGTCTCATGGGGGGAAGTGCTCTTCTGACACACACCTATTCCCAGGGGAATATACACAATTTGCAACTAAGGAAGCTTTTTTTTTTAAATGCATGATGCCATGTTTACACAACCTTTTAAAAAGGCCACAATGAGTTTGGGAAAAACAAATACCTTTGTTATCAGGTGTTCCAGGTTTCCTTATGACCAAAACTAAAATAGTTACATCTGTGGGGATCCCATCTGTGCCTCAGGCACAGCCCCCCAAATCCGATAGGGGCTGCTTATCGCTTACTGAGGACAACTGCAAAAACTCTCGTCGTCACTGCTGTGGACAGGACGCACTATTCCCATTCCCTCAGCTCTAGGAACTCTGTCTAATGGGACAGATTTCTGAGACTTATTTTGCTTCCAAGACAGAAGTTTCTCTCCTGAGGTTTTAGAGAGCATTTGAATTCACAACTGAAATCTACTTGAAGCCAAAGGCCACTATCTCCAGAGTCTTTAGTTCTCTTCGCTTCTAGTATTTCTGAAACCAAAGTTTTAAACTTCGTATCCAGCAGTCTTCAAAGGGTGAAGAACACCCAACTGTTTTTCATCAGCTACCAAACTGTCCAAGTCTGGGGGAAACCCTGATTAGCTGGCTTCTAAGTACCACTAAATATTTACTGATGACAGTGATAAGTGAACACCCCACCTCAACTGTAAAATAACCAAATAGGAAACACTCCAAAATACTTCTTTATAAAATTACATCTTCTCATTCGTCTTAGCTACAAGATCTATTTCCACATTCTTCCTGCTACTTGCTTTTATATTAAGACAATTGAGATTGCTGACTGTGGGTTTTTTCCCCCAGTTTGCTTTCCACAAAATTCACTTCCAGAAGAATCATCTTGAAGTGCTTCATAAATGAGAAAGTTAAACAGTAAGAACAATCTGCTCCAAGAAGTATGTGTACAGTAGAGAAATCACTGGACAAGGAGTCAGAAGACCTGCATTCTATTCCCAAATCGATGCCTTCTTGTTGTTTGACCCAGGGCAAGTCACCTTACTTCCTGAGCCTCAGTTTCCTCATCTGTAAAACAGAAATTATGATACTACCCAGGGAACACAGGCACAGGACATCCTAAACCCTGAAAAGAAGGCACGAAGCCCTAAACTCTCCCCAGCCTCTTCCCCAATCTTCTCTGGGAACCGCAGGAAGATGTGTGAGGTTGAGTAGTCCCGGACAGGGAGCGACGTTTTTGTACCTCTGAATCTCAAGGAGCAAAAGCCGATGAGTTCAGCAGCCCAATCTCATCCAAGGTGTTCTTTCACTCCCTCATCCCCAAGGCAAACCAGACTTTCACCCAAGTGCCTGAACTGGCATCTACCCAAGGTCAGCCTACAGATGCTGACAAGGAAGCACTCGCATGTCTTAAGAAAGCAAGACTCGAGAGTTCCAACAGTGATTACTGGAAGGTTCTGAATGAAGCAGCCTCCTGAGGAAGGTGATTTAAGGATTTCTTCATCGTCGAATGGACATCATCAGTGAACCCAAACCAAAATATCTCCCTCATTAGGCACTTCCTTTAGGTCACTGACATCCTTCACTAGGCAGATATTTTAAATGAGGTCGAAAAACAGACTTACCACCACACCCTTCTTCCTGCTCTCTTTGTTATCTGACCTGTTTAAGGACTCACGCGAACAATAGTGAAGATGGAAACTCTAAATGATACACCTGCCTCAGCGTTCATCTGCCCCAGGAAAATAAGTCTCCAGCTTGGTGAGTCACAAGGAAATGCCGGCTGTTTTCTTCTCACAAGAGGTTTTGTCAACTTGTCAGCCCCACTACTTGGACTTGCAGAGAGCACTTCAGGACCTGCAGCTCTGTTCCCTCGGCACCAGTGCTAAACTACCAGCAGCAAGTGTGACCGCAGAGGTCTCTGAGGCAATTTCCAGAACAAATTTAACTCACCCCTGCCCAAGTGTCTGCAGATAAGGGCTTGAGCCAGCATCATCTGTCCACAGCGTAGCATACATCCCCAGCCGGCGTCTGACGAAGGGCCCGTTCCCCCTGTTGGCAAAATGGTTGGGAATGAATATGAGTTCCTTGAACTGCCCTTTCCCGAAACATCAGCATATTTGGGAATCATACAAGACAGACAGGTACACATACTTGGAATAGAGAGGCAAGAGATATAGTCAGACATCAAACAGGGTTTGTTACAGGGCGGAACTTGCAAAGATAATGCTGAGTTAACCAAAACAGGTTCTATGGCCAAAGGAAAACAAACAAATGAACAAAACCTGCCCCTTATGTTTTCTGCCTAGAGACATCCAGGTATGTGTACAGTTTTGGTATATGACTAACATGTATGACTACCAAAACTTAGTCCATGCCATGTCATCATCTGCTTGACCTAACCTGACTTTTCACAACTCACTTCTCGGGGAGGGCAATCTTACCTTAGTTAAGGAATAAATGCTACCAAACTTGATTATCAAAATGGTCAAGGAAATCTGGAAGGCTCTTGACTGTTCTAAATATACATTATGAAGGTCTGAACAGTAAGAGGGAGAATGTAAAATAGAGGAAAGAGTCCTAGATTAGGCATCAGAAGACCAGTCTCATCTGTAGACTGGGGATAATAGCACATGCCTTGCCTACTATTAGTGGATATTGTAAGAATTAAAAGAGAGAGTATAAAAGTGTTCTACAACCCACTAAGGACGATGTAAATATTTGGTGTTATGAGTATGGTCATCATTAAAAATACCACTAATAAATTAGAAATGTACTACCTTTTTAAAAGGCACAAAGCCAGTTAATAAGACAACGGGTTCCATTTTAAGAACACTTGATGTAACAAAAATCCCATAAACGTGGCCAGGGTGAGCTCAGTATCCTTTTTCGAGGTACCAGTGAAATGAGATAACTTGGATGGTGAAAGAGACATTCTGCTTTCATTGCTTCATTTCCCAACATGGAAGTGGAAAAGTATGCTGTAAGCATGGTCTCACAAGACTAACTGTAAAGGGGGTCATCAACCACGTAAGACAAGTGGGCCAAGGTGGCCGCTCCTTTCCTTTTGTTGTGGGGACTGAAGGAGAGTTGCTACAGCAAGATGGGGAAGGTTGAGCCAATTTGTGAGCTGGAAGGGGAGTCCTTTGGCTCTTGCTAATGGTGGGATTATGGGCCAGATTAGTATGGAAAAGATGCAAGGAAGCCCACATAAAAAAAAGATCATCTCTTCCAAAACATTGTCAGAGTTGAACTGCAAATGTTTTCAAATCTTGCAAAGATCTCTTCACCCAGAAAAAAGTTTAACAGTTTAGAATCACTGGGTACTAAAGATTGTTCTTTTGCATATTTTGCTCAGGTACTTCCTGTGGAGAGCAAAAAAAAAAAAAAATGTCTGTGTGAACTTCACTCTTTGCTCTTATCAGAAAGGTTTATTTCACTCCGGTTACTAGGTCCAGTCCTGGACCAAAATTAGTCAGACAGGTTTCCTCTTAGAATAGCTTCCACCATTTGAGTTTGGTGATCCTTTCCTACAGTACCACGAGACTAGGAAGAGGTCACCCTACTTGCGAACATTTCACAAATTTTCTCTGGAGGGATCCTATTCACTTAGCTCATTGAACTGTCCTTTTTTCTAGACAGCAGCTGGTACTCTTAACTGACTAGAATTAGTTCCAAGCAAGTCCATTATAATTCATCTCCCAGTGGCAAGATGTTTTCATCTCACAGGGAAAAGAAAAGCAAAGGAATTATTTTCTTTCCTTCAAGGTACAGCCATCTTTAATAATCAAATATCTCCACAAAGCAGTGGATTATAATTTAATAGATACTGTCCAAATTAAAAGCTTGACTTTTGCCTAGCTCTTAGAATTAAAACAAGTAACACTTCTAAGTGCCTGAACACTTGGAGGTGGTTGGGCTCAAAAGTATACTGGCATTACACATTAACACCATGGAACCATACACGACGAGGCACGTCGGCAATGAGATTTCTGGATGAAGCATAAGACTTAACTACTCCGCCACATTAAATTCTTCGCCATAGTGAGCTTAGTTCTGAGGTTTCCATGATGTCACTGATAACCTCAGGAAAGCTATCTACAAAGAAGAAAGCACGGTATAATAAATGATATACCTACCAATTGGTGAAAATTTCCTTCTGTATGTAAACCACAGACGAGCACTTATATCAGACAACAGCTTAGATTTTTCTGTAATTAAATGTGAAATTAAAATTAAATCATCGTATCCCATCTGAAGATATCTGCCTTTGATTTCTGAGCCAGCAGCAAACTCAATTTCAAATAACCAGACAATTCCATTGTTATGAGGCTAAGGGAAATTCATAGGCAACCCAATCTCATTTTAGCCAAATAATTTCAGCATTTCCTCCCACCTATGTATTTTTGTTTGTTTGTTTGCGGCATGCGGGCCTCTCACCGTTGTGGCCTCTCCCGTTGTGGAGCACAGGCTCTGGACGCACAGGCTCAGCGGGCACGGCTCACGGGACCAGCCGCTCCACAGCACATGGGATCCTCCCGGACCGGGGCATGAACCCGTGTCCCCGCAGGCGGACTCTCAACCACTGTGCCACCAGGGAAGCCCCCACCTATGTTTTGATCAGAGCTACTGGCTAGTACAATGATGCTGAGTGGTTCCTGCCTCCTTCTCACTGACAGCCAAAGCCCCAACAGGTACTTAACACTGGGGTCACATGGCTAAAAGACAAGGACTAGGAAAAGCGAGGATCCTGGATAACCTGCTCACAAGGCAATCAGCCCCTGCCTGAATGATGATGGTTGGTTGGATCTCTTAGCATCCACTGTCTGTTATCTAAAACTAGGGATGGGTCGTGTGTGTGTGTGTGTGTGTGTGTGTGTGTGTGTGTGTGTGTGTGTATGTGGGGGGGGTACACACAAATGTTTAACTATGAAGGAGATGTCCCTGCTAAGCAAATTAAGTGTATAAGAAATTTATCAATACTACGTACTGCAACTGGCATTTTTAATCTAAATGGATGTATAACATCACAAATGCTTTTGTATATTTTTTTCCAAAGCATGCTTTCTTGTATTTCATGGCATAAATTTACTTCGATGGCCACAAATCTGGCATCCACATGTCATCTGTACTTAGATATGGTTCTGTCTTCCTTAGTCTTCTCTCTCCCCCTTCTCAACAACACACCTATATTTGTATTCTATAGAGAACTTATAGCCATTGCACTTTAAAAGAAGAAAAGGAAGTTCAATTTTAGCCAACAGTCTCTATTTTTTCTCCTGCCTTTCCTTTGAACAAATCAGAAAGTTGAGCTGTCTGGATTTTCCTTCCCCTTCATGTTGCCGGTGCCGAGCACATTATGGGAAGCAGACGTAAAATGGTTAAGAGCAAGACTTCTGGAGCCATATTCTGCCTGGGTTTGAACCCTGACTCTACTACTTACCAACTGTGTGGGCTTGTCACTTAACCTCTCTAAGCTTCAGTTCCCTCATCTGTAAAATGGGGAGAATGATCGTACCTACTTCATAGACTTATGAGTATTCAACAAGATAACACTACATCGAAAGTAGTAGCTTACATGGTACAGTATGCAGTAAGCCTGAGGTAAATGTTAGCTGTTATTATATTCCCTCCTCTCAAATGCTCACGCCACTCACTCCTTCCTCTGATATTCTCTATGTCTTCCAGCTTGCCTATATGCTAGAAAGTCTGGGGAAAAGTTGTATAGACATTTTAATAATAATTTCACCTTGAAAGGCCTTTTCCAGCCTAACGTTTGAAAATGGGCATATTTGAGGACATGGAAGCAACCTAAGTGTCCCTCGACAGATGAAATGGATAAAGAAGATGTGGCACATATATACAATGCAATATTACTCAGCCATAAAAAGAAACGAAATTGAGCTATTTGTAATGAGGTGGATAGACGTAGAGTCTGTCATACAGCGTGAAGTAAGTCAGAAAGAGAAAGACAAATACCGTATGCTAACACATATATATGGAATTTAAGGAAAAAAATGTCATGAAGAACCTAGGGGTAAGACAGGAATAAAGACACAGACCTACTGGAGAACGGACTTGTGGATATGGGGAGGGGGAAGGGTGAGCTGTGACAGGGCAAGAGAGAGGCATGGACATATATACACTACCAAACGTAAGGTAGATATCTAGTGGGAAGCAGCCGCATGGCACAGGGATATCGGCTCGGAGCTTTGTGACCGACTGGAGGGGTGGGATAGGGAGGGTGGGAGGGAGGGAGACGCAAGAGGGAAGAGATATGGGAACATATGTATATGTATAACTGATTCACTTTGTTATAAAGCAGAAACTAACACACCATTGTAAAGCAATTATACTCCAATAAAGATGCTTAAAAAAAGAAAATGGGCATATCTGGCAACTTGGGGATCCCTGTTGTCATGGAATGCTGAACTAGAAGAGATCATCTCCAGTCCCCCTCCAGTTAATTACTGGTGAAAGGAGTTAAGATGTGGAAAGAGAAAGTGAATCATCCAAGGTAGAAGAGCCTGAATACAAAAGGTCTCCTAATTGCTAGCACTAGGTGCTCTATACTATTCAGGATTCTCCAATCAAAAGGATGAAGCCAGACTCAGATGGAGTTAAGAGATGCTAACTTCCTCTCCTGCCTTTTTTAAAAAATTTTTAAAAATTTTTTGGCCATGCCACGTGGCACGTGGGATCCTAGTCCCCCAGCCAGGGATTGAACCCACGCCCCCTGCATTGGAAGCACAGAGTCTTAACCACTGAGCTGCCAGACGCAGGCTCAGCGGCCATGGCTCACGGGCCCAGCTGCTCCGTGGCATGTGGGATCCTCCCGGACCGGGGCACGAACCCGCGTCCCCTGCATCGGCAGGCGGGTTCTCAACCACTGCGCCACCAGGGAAGCCCCCCTCCTGCCTTTTGACCAGCTTCTTCTGTCCCTCCCGCCATGCTAGGGCCTCCAAAGAGGATCTCTCCTCAGATACAAAAATCAGAGCTGCCTCTCTCCAAGTTCAGGCTTTATCTATGTGCTGGGTTGGTGGCGGTTTCAGGTGAAAAGGTCTTTCCCAATCTATAAGAGAATAAGGGTAAAGAAGAAAAATCCAAGCCTCCTTTCCATCTAGTTGCAGTGGGTAAAAGTTCTATACAAAATCAGAATAAACGGAGACAGTGCTGCAGTCAGCAAAGGCTCTAAAACTATAAGACTTCTCAGTGTCTGATATTGTTTCTGACTTCTAAACAGCCATGGGCTGTTTAGAAGTCCCTTGGGTGGCAGTGTTTTTCATCTAGATAGAAAAGGACATGAGAGGAATGAGAAGTATGTAGCCCAGTCATCAAAGACTAGATACTGGTTAGTGATACCAGGAGCAGGTCCATGTTTTTTGAAACCCGAGGCTTATAGAATCTGGGGGTTCTCCTTTAAGGAAAAGAACAAAAATACATGACTTTTTCAAATCGTACAAATACCAATGACCATGTGAACACACTGCTAGGACCTCTCAGGGCCTTAGAAGGGACCTTACATGCAAGCAAGGGGCCTGAGGCTTAAAACTCCTCTGGTTGTCAGGTAAATCCGCCTAGGAGTAGCATTAACCCTTATCAACCCAAGGAGGAAAACAGGATAGGACCTTAACCTTGGGCACCCACCTCATTTGGGTTCTCACAGTCCAATGCTACCAAACCTTACCGGTTTTAAGAAGATGCTGTTTCCCCAAGATCCATACCAGCTCATCTGTATCTGGAAATTCTTCTAGGTAGTCAGTGAAAATAGTAATCTGGTTTTCATACTTGGATAAAACTGAAAGAAAAAGAAAGAAACTTAGGCAAAATTTAATACAGAGGGCTTGCTTCGGTGGTTTACTGATTATTACCTTTGTCCTGAAGGTAAAAGGTGGCTGGCTAGAATTTAATGGAAGCAAATCCTTTTCCTTGAGGAACAAAGACACTCACAAGGCCTGAAAATCCTTTAGTAGAGGGATTTCCTCTTGACCACCTATTTTAACCTTCCCTTTCTCATGGTCCCATGTGGCACCATCTCTGAATAATTTTTTGATCACAGCTATGTCAAACTTTTTTTTTCCAACGGGGCTTTCTTTGTAAATAGTCACTTTCCAGCTTCTCCTAGTGTGACTGTAGCAGGTGGCACAATAATACCTGCATACCTAACCCCTGTCCACATCACAGGGAATATTGTGAGGTTTCTAGCGGCCAGTGGCTTAGAAGGGGGTTATGATAAGCCTGAAAGACTATACAACTGTGAAAACGTAATATTTTAGCTGGAAGACCAGATGTTTTAACAGTACTTTCATTTACCATTTTATTCACTTATAACTTCTGCAAAGAAGAATCTTGAAGCTGCCGATAAATATAACTTGTTCTTGGGATTCACAAGTGACTCTCTCTCAAGAGAAAGCAACTGAACAAAATACAATTAAATCTCATAAGTTCACAGGCCACAGTCTCAGAACTTATGGCCATGTAATGCGAGATATGTTAATATTCACTTTTCTACCACCTGCGGAGAAAGGGTCTGCTAGAAGAGTCAAGACTGATTTATGAAGGGGTCTTATTGCAAAAGTTCCCTTTAAGTAATTTTCTGAGAGAAAGAATGCTGTAGGTAAATAAGTTTCCAAGCCAGCCCAGAAAAATCTATCTTAACCTGTAACCAGAAAAATCAAATTGCTAGTATATATCGTAGTTTATGGTGTTATTTCAATGACAAATCATATTTCAAGTTCAAAGCTGAGACAACTCAACACACACCTTCTCTTCTCAGCTCTTGGAGGCTCCCAGCCCCTATGGGGAGGGGATCTCAGACAGAGCAGGGGTCATTTTGTGCAGATACAAGTAGCTGCAGGGACTCTCCCAAACCAGTCCCTAAGAGCACCAGGGGAATAGTTTCCTATAAAAAAAGGCATTGTGGGATGTGTTTAAGCTCACTTGAAAGGACAAATTGCTTTCTTTTGGTTTTGTTTTCTAAGGCATGCTGTTTTCATAGAAATAAATGTTCTTAAGTATAAATGAGTCTTATCTGATCATGAAAATAGGTTACGTGGTTGGAGGCTGATGTTATACTTTGTATAATTTGTATAAATTGAAGTTATAATTTGTTTGAAGTTAAAATTTTAGAAACACAGCTACCCAGGGATACCGCCTTTCTTGAAACACATTCCAGAAGTCCAATCTTTCAGGGATTTAGGTAGCCTTTCTCCTCAAGATGTTTTAATCATTAGGGTTACAGCCTTGGCAGTATTTCAAACCTAAAGAAGTTAGAAATGAGACAGCCATTTCATTCCCCAGTGAAAACTCATCACTGCCGAATCTGCCAGGGAGCTTGTGCCGTCTTAGCCTTTCTGCCACTGGCCTCAGCCCCTGGCCCATGCCCAGGAAACAGCAGGCTAAAAATGATCATCCAGGTCAGGCCATCCCCAGGAGGTGGTGGACTGAGGTGGCATAAATCACACTGTGTACCTCCCCACCCTACTCTACACCCCTCACAGGCAAGAGAAATCAGCTTAAAATGAACATCCAGTGTAGCATAGAAAAGAGAAAAAAGAAGTCAGGAAATAAGTAGCTTGCGAGGAGTGTGGGAAAGGGACAACCTCTCTGGCATTCCCCTGGTAGGGATGAGGAAGGGTGGCACTGGATGAATGTACAGCATGTATGCATATAAGCCTTGGGTCTTTTTTTAGTACTGGCTGAAAAAAGAAACATTTTTCTATCGCCAACCCTGTCTCAGTGAGTCATTGCCCAGCTATCTGGTCAAATTAGTACAGCCCCTTAAAGCCTGTGAGAACTGCACTGCTTCATCTGAGATGGCTCTGACCAAAATGGTAGCCAAAGAATTTTCCTCTTGCTCTTCCACACCACCCCCCAAGGCCAGCAGAAAGGGCATTACAGTCTCTATTCTGCCTGATTCTCCTCTTAGAAAACAGACTCCTAGAATGCAGTGTGTCAGGCCATAGCCAGCCTGAGTTGAAAGCTACATGGATGAAACAAATGAAAAGCCAGAACAGAAGATGAGATTAACAGAAGCAAAGGGCAGTAACACGGGGAGAGTATATAAATGGGAGTCCGGGGAGGAGAGAGGAATTGGTCTTCCACAAGGAGACCTCCAAGAGACGAAGAAGCCAGCTGGGATGTGGCTGAGGCGCAGAGGTGAAATGGCATTTCCAAACAAATCACTTCTCACTAATGGCAATCGTTTGGAAAAAATTTTTCGAAAACTACTTTTGTCTTGCCTTAAAATTAACAAACAAGACATCAGCCCCATATGAGTTCCTTGCCCTTTCAGCCTGTTTATAAAGACATAGAACTGTACAGGCAGAGCTGCAAATACTGCAGCTTGGTGGACCAAGAATTAGCTTCTACAAGGTCCGATGGACAACAGGCTTCACTCTGTTCCATTCTACTTTAATAATTATTGCACCGAAGTCTCTGCTGGGTTAGCTTAGTAGTCAACTAATAATTGATAAAAAGGTTTCCATAAACTCCTGGAACCAAAAAGTCTCCCAGTCTTGGCCAAGTGGCTCTGTGTGCATGTTGGGGCATGCCTTCAACAGTCAGCCAGGCAGTTGATTAACTCTGCCTTAGTTTTCCCTTTCTGCTTGTACAGAGCTCGAGGATAGCCAGAGTGAGAGCTGAGGGCCTTCTCAGGTCTTTCCTGAGCATGTGCACAGCCTTGGGAATGCACATAGCCCTGAACATGCATGTGGTCCTCCCATACTCCCAGGAATATGCCTGAACTTTTCAAAGCCCCAGTGGATATATTATTCCTTAGCTTTACATTTTAAACTTTTTGGTTATCTACTCCTCAAACAGCTGTGAAGTTAATCAATTGCCTCTAATAATTTTCCAAAAAAGCCCCGGCAGGGAAGGCTTTCTGTACCTCCAAGTCAGGACAAATAAATACAAGTCTTGTAAGTGGGGTCTTCCGGGGAATTGTCAGAAAGATCAAATAATGACAATTCTCTAAAAATGAGGCTTGACAGGAGCTCCAACCGTGTTCTGCGTCCTCCAGGGGCTACCAAGTTGCTGGCTTTCCCTATGGTTGCAGGCTGTGGATTCTCAAGGCTACTGCAGAGCTAGAGAGCAAAGGATGGGCACAGCGCAAGTGAAAATGCCACAAAGCTTACTATTCTTACCAAAATGCAGCCGCTTTTCATGAATGAATACTCCCCAGATTGGTGCAAGCCTTTGGTTAATTTCCAGAGTGCTGCAAAAGTTGATTCTGATCATTTTTGCCAATTCTTGTCATTTCTATTATGGGTAGAATTTTCAGAAGTCCTCATTCTGCCATTTTTGCTGATAACTTACTTTAATAATTTGCTTTCCAGGGAGCTTCCCTGGTGGCGCAGTGGTTGAGAGTCCACCTGCCGATGCAGGGGACACGGGTTCGTGCCCCGGTCCAGGAAGATACCACATGCCGCGGAGCGGCTAGGCCCGTGAGCCATGGCCGCTGAGCCTGCGCTCCGCAACGGGAGAGGCCACAACAGTGAGAGGCCCGCGTACCGCAAATAAATAAATAATTTGCTTTCCAGTGATTGACTGTATTTCTAAGGATTATTTTGTAAAACTGCAAGTAAATGAAGAAAAAATCATTTTAAACAAGATTTTCTGATAGGGCTTAACAAAACTTGTACATCAAGGCTCCCAGATTCTGTGGGGTTTGTGCCCCACAAACAACGCAATCACTCTAAAATGAAATCAAAAGGTCACAGAATCTCAGGGCCAGAAAAAGCCTGAGGCACCACAGCATATCTTCCTTGTAGATCACCCTATTCTAAAAGCACTCCAGGATACTGCTGCTTCCAAAACTGCCTTCTCAGCAATACATTTTTTGAATTTTTTAAAAAATTGAGGTATAGTTGATGTACAATATTATTTAAGTTTCAGGTGTACAACACAGTGATTCACAATTTTTAAAGGTTATATTCCACTTATAGTTATTATAAAATGTTGGCTATGTTCCCTGTTTTGTATTATATGTACTTGTAGCTTATATTTTATACATAGTAGTTTGCGCCTCTTAATCCCCGACCCTTATCTTGCCCTTCCCTACTAGTAACCACTAGCTTGTTCTCTATATCTGTCAGTCCATTTCCTTTCTGTTATATTCACTAGTTTAATACATACACATTTAACATACTGTCAGGTCACAGCTTCAAAAACATAAGAAAATGTTCACGTCAGACAGGTATGGTAAGGGCTGAATATACATTAATATACTCATTCCATAAATTTTTACAGAGTACCTACTATGTGCTAAGCACAGAGAATAAGACATCACTGAGATGTAGCCTCCATCCTCCAAAAGCTTTTAATCTAGTAGAGAGGATAGGTCTGGAAACAACTGACAACAATAAGTCCTATAAGAAAGGAAAGTGAGAGAGAAGAGATCAAGATGGTGGAGTAAGAAGACATGGAGCCCACCTCCCCCCACAAAAGCATCAAAAATACATCTACATGTGGAATAATTCTCACTAGAACTAACTGGAGGGACTTCCCTGGTGGTGCAGTGGTTAAGAATCCACTTGCCAATGCAGGGGACATGGGTTCGAGCCCTGGTCTGGGAAGATCCCACATGCCATGGAGCAACTAAGCCCATGTGCCACAACTACTGGGCCTGCACTCTAGAGCCCGTGAGCCACAACTACTGAAGCCCACATGCCACAACTACTGAAGCCTGTGCACCAAGAGCCCATGCTCTGCAACAAGAGAAGCCACCGCAATGAGAAGCCCATGAACCACAAGGAAGAGTAGCCCCCGCTCACGGCAACCAGAGAAAGCCTGCATGCAGCAACGAAGACCCAACGTAGACAAAAATTAAAAATTAATTAACTAATTAAAATAAAAAAGAAAAGAATCCATCTGCCAATGCAGAGGACATGGGTTCGAGCCCTGGTCCGGGAAGATCCCACATGCTGAGAAGCAACTAAGCCCCTGTACCACGACTAATAAGCCTGCGCTCTAGAGCCCGAGAGCTACAACTACTGAAGCCCACGCCCCTAGAGCCCGTGCTCCACAAGAGAAGCCACCACAACGAGAAGCCCACGCACCACAACGAAAAGTAGCCCCCTCTCACCGCAACTAGAGAAAGCCCCCACGCAGAAACAAAGACCCAACGCAGCCAAAAATAAATAAATTAATTAATTAATTTTAAAAAAACCCCTGGAAACTGGCAGAAGCACTCCTGTACAACCAAGATTGTAAGAACGATCCACACATAATCCAGTAGGAAGGGAAGAAAAACGATCAGGTTGAGACCCGTGCCCCTGGGAGGGGAATCAGAGGAAAAGGGAGGTTGCATGGGTGGACACCCACCCTGGGGAGTGATCAGGTTGAGCCACAGACTGGGTGTCCCAGAGCTGGGGTTCTTTGTGGAGGAGACAAGGCCCCTCGGCTGGTTGGAGGACAGCTAGACAAACAAGACTGGACTCCACTTGTGAAGAGTGCATGCACGTTGGCTGTCCCCGAGGCAGGGCAGAGAGAGATCTGCTCTGAGGCGGCTGGTTTTCCCACGACCAGCTAGCCATGCACCTCAGCCTGAAGAACCGAGCAATGCTTCCGTCCCACTCATTCCATGCCACAGCACTCCAATTGGATCTGGGGTAGCCACGACCAGAGAAAAGACTTGACCATGGGATGCAGAGGTGACTGAGTCGTGGGGTGGAGCCTGGGTGGGGCGGCAGTGGCCATTGTTGACACTTACTCAAGCAGCGTCCCAGAAGCCACCCAGATCTCTGACGGCAGCCACCCCACCACAGCTCACTCCCCCACCCCAATACACACAGAGTGACCACAAGGGCCCTGCCTGCCCTGAGGAGCAGTTCTACAACAGGGTGGGAGCAGCTGAGGCTGGGGACAGTGACCAGCTGTGAGAGACAAAGGGGAACTGCCCCTAAGGCAGGGCAGAGAGAGGTCTGCCCTAGCAGCTGCTGGGTTTCCCGGGACTGCCTTGCCGTGCCCGCCAGCCCAAGCTCAGTGAATACTCTAGCCCCGCTCAACCCATGCCATAGCACTGACTGGATCTGGGGTGCCCATGACAGAGGAAAAGACTCAACTATGGGACACAGAGGTGACCCAGTCCCAGAGTGGAGCTACTCTTAGCTCTTACTCAAGCAGTGCCTCAGAAGCCCCCCAGATCTCTGACAGTGGCGGCTGTACCACAGCTAACCTCCCAATATACATGGAGAGTTCACACAGGCACCGTCTTTCCTGTAGGGCAGTTCCACAACAGGGCAGGGGTGGCAGAGGCTGTGAAGAACAAAGGGGATCTGCACCTGAGGCTATGTGGAGCCACAGACACCTATACAGGCAGTGCATTAGACCTCTGTCAGCGCATGGCCCCGCTTGCTTCAGCACTCTCCTCCTCTGGGGCAAAGGTCCTGGTGTGGGGAGAGGGAAAAATACACACTTAAAGGGAACAGAGTTAGCTCAGGCCCCACCCCCAAGAGGGTGGTGACAGCCACTGAGCAGAGAGGAAGTCCCACCTCACACCCACCTCCAGCTCTAGCCCTTATATCTCCAGCCACACCAGCTACAAAGGTGATAGCTGCCAGCACACCCTGAGGAAAGATGTGACTTGCATTCACATCAAATCCAGCTCTCCCATCAAAGGCATCCGGCATACACAGTCTGTATAGAGATGGTCCCACAGAAAAATACACCTTCAAGACTGCAATAGATAACTGTTTCACCGAAATCACAGAGGCAAGAAAGTTAAGCAAAATAAAAAGGCAGAATAACTACTCTTAATTGAAAGAGCAAGAGAAAGCCCCTGAAAAAATAAATAATGAAACAGAAATAAACGATTTACCACATAAAGAATTCAAAACATTGGTAATAAAAATGTTAACTGAATTAGGGAAAAGAATTGATCTAAACAGTGACCATTTCAACAAGGAACTCGAAAATATAAAAAAAAAACAATCAGAAATGAATAATTCAACAGCTGAAATAAAAAACACACTAGAAGGAATGAATAGCAGACAAAGTAATACAGAGGAACACATAAGTGATCTAGAAGACAGAATAATGGAAACCACACAATCAGAACAGCAGAAAGAAAAACAAATTTTTAAAAATTAAAGCAATTGAAGAGATCTCTGGGACATTAAGCATCCAAACATTTGCATTATATGGGTTCCAGAAGGAGAAGAGAGAGAAAAGCAGATCAAAAATGTACTTGAAGAAATTATGCCTGAAAACTCCCCAAACCTGAAGAAGGAAACAGATATCCAGGTACAGGAATCACAGAGGGCCCCAAACAAGATGAACCCAAACAGACCCACACCAAGACATATCATAATTAAAATGGCAAAAGTTATAGATAAAGAGAGAATTCTAAAGGCAGCAAGAGGAAAACAAAGAGTCATATGCAAGGGAACCCCCATAAGGCTATCAGCTATTTCTTTGCAGAAACCTTGCAGGCCAGAAGGGAGTGACATAATATATTCAAAGTGCTGAAAGGGGAAAACCTGCAACCTAGGATACTCTACCCATCAAGATTATCATTTACAAGGAGAGATAAATAACTTCTCAGATATGCAAAAACTAAAAGAGTTCATCAATACTAAACCTACCGTAAAAGAAATCTGAAGGGTCTTCTCTAAATGGAAAAGAAGTAAGAATCTATAGGAAAGGGAAAATCCCACTAGGAAAGGCAAATATATAGTAAGGATTGAGGATCAAATACTTAAATAAGCCAGTATGTAGATTAAAAAACAAAAAATTGTAAAAGCAACTATAACTTCAGTAAACAGTAAAGGGATAAGATTGAAGATGTAAAATATGACATCAAAAAACACAAAATGGGGCTTCCCTGGTGGCGCAGTGGTTGAGGGTCTGCCTGCCGATGCAGGGGACACGGGTTCGTGCCCTGGTCTGGGAGGATCCCACATGCTGCGGAGCGGCTGGGCCCATGAGCCATGCCCGCTGGGCCTGCGTGTCCGGAGCCTGTGCTCCGCAGCGGGAGAGGCCACAGCAGTGAGAGTCCTGCGTACCGCCAAAAAAAAAAAAAAATGTAGGGCAGGGAAGTAAAAAATGTAGATCTTTTAGAATGTGTTTGAACTTAAATGACTACTACTTTAAAACAAGTAGATATAATTATAGGTCAGCATATATGAACCTCATGGTAACTACAAATCAAAAACCTACAATAAATACACAAAAACTAAAAAGAAAGGAACACACGCACACTGCTAAAGAAAATCCTCAAACCACAAGGGAAGAAGCAAAAAGAAGAAGAAATGAAAAGAGAATAACTACAAAAACAAGTGGAAAACAAGTAATAAAATAGCAATAAGTACATACTTATCAATAATTACTTTAAATGTCAATGGACTACATGCTCTGATCAAAAGACATAGGGTGGCTGATTAGATAAAAAGCAAGACCCTTCAATATGCTGCCTACAGAAGACTCACTTCAGGGATAAAGACACATAGAATAAAAGTGAGGGGATGGAAAAAGATGTTTCATGCAAACAGAAACATGCAAAGAAAGTGGGGGTAGTAATACTCATATCAGACAAAATAGACTTTAAAACAAAAGCTATAACAAAAGACAAAGAAGCATATTATATAATAATAATAAAGGGATCAATACAAGAAGAGGATATTACATTTGTTAACATATATGTACCCAATACAGGAGCACCTAAATATATAAAGCAAAGACTAACAGACATAAAAGGAGATATTGACAATAATAAATAATAGTAGGGGACTTTACCACCTCACATCAATGGACAGATCATCCAGGCAGAAAATCAATAAGGCAACAGTGGTCTTAAATGACAAAATAGTCCAGTTGGACTTAATATATATCTACAGGACATTACAATGAAAAACAGCAATACACATTCTTTTCAAGTGCACACAGAATGTTCTCCAGGATAGATCACATGCTAGGCCTCAAAACAAGTCTCAACAAACTTAAGACGATAGAAATTATATCAAGCATTTTTTCTGACCACAACAGTATGAAACTAGAAATCAATGACAGGAAGAAAAATGGGGAAATCACAAACACATGGAAACTAAATGACATGCTACTAAAAACCCAACAGGTCAATGAAGAAATCAAAGAGGAAATCAGAAAATACCTTGAGACAAAGGAAAATGGAAAAACAACATTCCAAAATGTACGGGATGTAGCAGAAACAGTTCAAAGAAGGAAGTTTATAGCAATACAGGCCTTCCTCAAGAAACAAGAAAAATCTCAAATAAACAACCGATCATGCCACCTAAAGGAATTAGAAAAAGAACAAACAGTAGAGCAGAAACTAACACACCATTGTAAAGCAATTATACTCCAATAAAGATGATAAAAAAAAGAACAAAGCCCAAAGTCAGCAGAATGAAGGAAATAATAAAGATCAGAGAGGAAATAAATAAAATAGAGATAAAAAGCAATAGAAAAGATCTATGAAACCAAGAACTGTTTTTTTGAAAATATAAACAAAATTGATCAACCTTTAGCCAGGCTCACCAAGAAGAGAGAGGACCCAAATAAATATGAAATGAAAGAGGAGAAATGACATCCATACCACAGAGATACAAAAAATCATAAGAGAATACTATGAATAGTTATATGCCAACAAATTGACAACCTAGAATAAATGGACCAATTTCAAAAAACATACAACCTGCTAAGACTGAATCAAGAAGAAACACAATTTGAATCCACTGATCACTAGTAGCGAAATTGAATTTGTAATTAAAAAAAAAAAAAAAACACTCCCAGCAAACAAAACTGCAGGACTGGATGGCTTCACGGGGAAATTCTACCAAGCATATAAAGAAGAACTGACACCTCTCCTTCTCAAGCTATTCTAAAAAATTAAGAGGATGGAACACTCCCAAATTCTTTCTACAATGCCACCATTACTCCAATACCAAAACCACAAAAAGATGCTACAAGAAAAGAAAATTACAGGCCCGTATCTTTGATGAATGTACATGCAAAAATCCTCAATAAACTATTAGCAAACTGAATCCAACAATATATAAAAAGGATCATATACCATAATCAAGTTGGATTTATTCAAGTTGGATTTATTCCAGGGACACAAAGATGGTTCAAATTTGCAAATCAATCAATGAGATACACCATATTAACAACAGGAAGGACAAAAATCACATGATTATCTCAATAGATGCAGAAAAAGCATTTGACAGAGTTCAATATCCATTCATGATAAAAAACTCATCAAATTAGGTATAGCAGGAACATATTTCAATGCAATAAAGGCCATTTATGACAAACCCACAGCTAACATTATATTCAACAGTAAAAAGCTAAAAGCCTTTTCTCTAAATACAGGAACAAGACAAGAATGCCCATTCTCTCCACTATTTAACATAGTATTGGAAGCCCTAGTCACAGCAATCAGACAAGGAAAAGAAATAAAAGTATCCAAATTGGATGGAAAGAAGTAAAACTGTCACTATTTGCAGATGACATGCTACTTTATACAGAAAACCCTAAAGTCTCCACCCCAAAACTATTAGAACTAATAAATGAATTTGGCAAAGTTGCAGGATACAAGATTAATACATAGAAATCTGTTGCTTTTCTGTACACTAATAATGAACTATCAGAAAGAGAAAGTAAAAAAAAAAAAACTTCCCTTTAAAATTGCATTAAAAAGAATAAATTATCTACAAATAAACTTAACCAAGGAGGTAAAAGACCTATACGCTGAAAGCTATAAAGCATTCTGAATGAAACTGAAGATGATACAAAGAAATGGAAAGATACACTGTGCTCTTGGATTGGAAGAATTAATATTTGTTAAAATGGCCACCCTACCCAAAGCAATCTATAGGTTTAATGCAATTCCTATCAAAATACCCATGACATTTTTTTTCACAGAACTGGAACAAATAAAATTCATATGGAACCACAAAAGACCATGACTTGCCAAAGCAATCTTGAGAAAAATGAACAAATCTGGAGGTATCATACTCCCTGACTTCATAATTATACTACAAAGCTATGGCAATCAAAACAGTATGGTACTGGCACAAAAACCAACATATAGATAAACAGAATAGAATAGAGAGTTCAGAAATAAACACACGCACCTATGGTCAATTAATCTACAACAAAGAAGGCAAGACTATACAATGGAGAAAAGACAGTCTCTTCGATAAGTGGTGCTGGGAAAACTCGACGGCTACATGTAAAACAATGAGATTAGAACATTTCCTCATATCACATACAAAAATAAACTCAAAATGGATTAAAGATCTAAATGTAAGACCTGAAACCATAAAACTCCTAGAAGAGCTCATAGGTATAACACTCTTTGACATAAATTTTAGCAATATTTTTACGGGTCTGTCTCCTAAGGCAAAAGAAATAAAAACAAAAATAGACAAATGGAACCTAATTAAACTTAAATGCTTTTGTACAGCAAAGTAAATCATCCACAAAATGAAAAGATAAACTACGAATGGGAGAAAGTATTTGCCAATGATATGACCAACAAGGGGTTGATATCCAAAATATACAAAGAGCTCATATAACTCAATATCAAAAAAACAAACAACCCAACTAAAAAATGAGCAGAAGACCTGAATAGACATTTTTCCAAAGAAGACATACAGATGACTAACAGGCACATGAAAAGATGCTCAACATCACTAGTTATCAGAGAAATGCAAATCAAAGCAACAAGGAGATATGACCTCATACCTGAATGGCTATCATCAAAAAGCCTACAAATAATAAATGTTGGAGAGGATGTGAAGAAAAGGGAACCCTTGTATACTGTTGGTGGGAATGTAAATTGATGCAGCCTCTATGAAGAACAGTATGGAGGTTCCGCAATAAATTAAAAATAGAACTACCATATGATCCAGCAATTCTACTCCTGGGTATACACCTGGAAAAAACGAAAACACTAATTCAAAAAGATACATACACCCCAATGTTCATAGCAACACTGTTTACAATAGCCAAGATATGGAAGCAACCCAAGTGCCCATCAACAGATGAATGGATAAAGAAGATGTGGTATATATATACAATGGAATATTACTCAATCATAAAAAAGAATGAAATACTGCCATTTCCAGCAACATGGATGGACCTAGAGAATATTACCCTTAGTGAAATAAATTAGACAAATACAAATACTGTATGATATCACTTATATGTGGAATATAAAAAGTAATACAAGCAAATATATATGTAAAACAGAAACAGACTTACAGATATAGAAAACAGATTAATGGTTACCAAAGGGGAAAGGGAAGGGGGGAAGAGTAAATTAGGGGTATGGGATTAAGAGATAAAAGCTACTATGTATAAGATAGATAAGCAACAAGGATATACTGTATAACACAGGGAATTATAGCTATTGTCTTGTAATAACTTTTAACAGAGTATAATATGTAAAAGTACTGAATCACAATGCTGTACACCTGAAACTAATATTGTAAATCGACTATACTTCAATTTAAAAAAAAGAAAGGAAGGTGATGTGGAAGGCAACAAATGATTAATCTGGGAATGAATGGATCTTCAACAGCCTTGAAAAGGTGGCATCAGAGCTGAACCTTAATGGAAATAAGATATAAGTGGGATGGGGGAAGGGAGGAAACTCCTGTATGGGGGAAGACCAAAAGGATCTGGCAAGCAACTGCATGTGGGATGGGTCTGGGAAGAGTGAGAAAGAGAGAGAGTCAAAAATAAGTTGCAGTTTTCAAGTGTGGGTGATGAAATGGTAGCAGAAAAACATGGTTGGGGATAGGGGGATAATAATCTTGATCCAGCCAGAACCTGTTGGAGTCATGGATTTGGTTGACAAAGGAATGAGAGGTTAAAAAAAAAAAAGAGCGAAGAGGAAAATCAACCTGCATAGGGATCATGTAGACGGGCATGGTAGATGGCAGGTTGATTAGCAGAGCCTAGGAAAACAGGAGGAATCCAGAAAAACAAAACTCAGCCTAAAATGTACCTTCATCCCCTTCCTCCTGGGTCCACTTAGTGTCCTGGTCTTCCCAGCCTCTGCTCATCTGTGCATAGGCCCTGCCCCCATCTTCATTTCTCTTCCTTCCAGTGCCCTGCTTTTCTGACAACCAAGAATTTTGAAAATAAAGAGCTGGATAACAATTCTTAGCACTGGTCTAGACCTATGCTATCCAGTACAGTAGCCACTAGCCACGTGCAGCTATCTACAATTAAATTAATTCAAATTAAATACAACCAAAAATTCAGTTAGTTGCCTTAACCACATTTCAAGCACTCAATAGCCACGTGCAGCTAGGGGCTACCGTATTGGACAGCACAGCTGTAGAATAGTTCCATCATCACAGTTCTATTGGACAGTCCTATTCTAATGGCATTTCTATGATTCTGTAGGAGGTGGAAGTGGGGTGGGTTGTTAGGAGGGGTACTCCAAGTGCTTGGAAGACAAGATGGGTTCACTTGTCTCTTTCTTAAGAGAGCCTGTATGTGAATTTCTAAGTAATTGAGGTGGCAATTATTTATTAAGTTCCGTACGTGGTTCTGTGAGGAGTACAGAGGAAACATCCTTATAAACATTCACTAAATGTTAAATAAACAAGCTAAGGCATCATAAAATCATAATCTAGTTAAGCATATGAGCCTTAGGTAAACGAAATAGCTAAAAATATAAGGTAATGTATATAGGCAAGTGTTGATAATAACTAAGTGCTGTCAAAATTCAGAAAAGGGGGAAGTCAGTCAGCATTGGAGTCATCAGGGAAGATTTCAAGGACAATGTAGGATTTGGACTGGTCCCTAAATTATTGCTTGGATATGGATGAGCAGAGATAAGAGGGGAGAATATTCCAGATGAGAGGAACACCTCATGTGTGTCAGAGACAGGGACAGGTTCCAGAGAATACTGAGCAAAGAGATTAGATAGGTGGCTTAGAACTGGATTGTGGAGGCTGGAAAGCCAGGCAGTATAGTCCAAAGTCTCGGTAAAGCCATTAACAGTTTTCAGAGCACTTTCACATGATCCTGTGACAGCCCCTTGGGATAGCCAGGGCAAGGATCATTACTTTCATTTTAGAGTTGAGGAACTGAGTCTCAGGTGATATGACTTGCCCAGGGTTATATAGTTAATGAACAGTATAACCAGGATTCAAACTGAGTTAATCTTACTCTCCATTCAGTATTCTTCCCACTATACCTTGCTGTTAGGATAAAAGCTAGATTTGAAGCACTGGAGAGAGGGAGACCAATGAGAAAGTTGTAATAATCCAGGCATGAAGTGTTGAAGGCCTGACCTAAGGTGGCAAGAAACCAGATGCTCTGGTTATATAATATCCCATAAAGCAGACTGACAATTCAGTACCCACTGTTTATAGGGGAGAGTAAGAGTAGACAGTCTGAGGTTAGAACACTATAGTTATTTTTAACTGGAAGTGATCTAAACTACCCCCAAAGGAATAAATATTAACAATATAATTCACATACTGTGTCCGGACTTTTCCAGACAGCTGTAGGCAATGTTTTGGACATGGTTCCTAAGCAAATATCACTTTATATGTCTATGCATTTTAATGAGCCATTTCTGACTCGATAGTGTTTCTTTCCTCTGTCGATTTCAATTTTCATTTCTGAAAACTAATTGGTCATATGATTTCTTACCTCATCTACATTTCCAGTGAGAAAGGACTAGTGCAAAAAGGTCAAGGAGCTACAGGCCTTGGAGTTTTTCCACCCTATTTAGTAAAACTAATTATTAGCTTAGCAATTAATTACCTAATAATGATTTACTAAGAAAACACTAAAATACACCATTGCCAGATTAATCTTAAAGGTTTTCTCTGCCCATGTCAATAAGCTGCTAAGAAATTTCCACCAGCTTCCCAGATTGCTCCAACTGATAGGAATCAAATACAAATTCATCAGCCTGGCATTTAAGGCCCTCTCCAATATGGCCACATTCTACATTTCTAATTGTTCCCCACTGCTCATTACTCCTTCATGAGATCTACTCTTTTCAGCCAATATAAACCACATTATACACTGGAGGTTCTTTGCTCATTCATGTCCTACTTGCACATAAGTCCTACCACAAATACTACCTTCTCTATGAACCCTTCCTCCTCAATTTTCCCACCAAGAAATACTTGCTCCTTCTTCTAAGCCTCCATAGTCCTTTATTTATATCTCCTTTATGGCACTGGGCACTTTTTACTTTAGATTATTGTTATTTGCAGGCATGTCATCTCTCTGCTATTGGAATGAATTCCCATCTCAGCCCACGTAGTGTTCATCTCTGTATCTCCTACAGTTCTGATCATAGTGCCCTGCAGTAAGTTGTCCCCTAAGGGTCAACAAATGTTTATTGAATGAATGGGCACACTGACTAAAGTCCAAAAGCTGGTTTATATGTCCATCCACACATTAATTTAACAATCCTTTGCTGAGTGCCTAGCATATGACCAGCACTGTGCTAGGCCCTGGGGGTAGCAATATATTTTAAGCAATTTCAAGTCTAATGGGAAGATAATGAGAAGGAGAGTTCATTTTGATATAGTATGGTCAGTGTCTGCACAGGGGGCTAGGGCAGAACAGCAGAGGGTTGTCTAAGCCAGCCTAGGGTACAGAGAAGGCTTTGGGAAGAAAGATGATGGCAGGACTTAGCCTTAACGGATAAATGTTAGGCAATTTGGGCAAGGGAAGGACGTTCCAGGCCGAGGAGAAACATGTACCAAAACACTGAGGGCTGAGAGACTGTGGAATAGTGATGTCACATGGAGACTGTCAAAGATTGAAGTTGATGAGGCAGGCAGGGCTGAGAGATGCTGGTCTTGGAAGCCTTGGTAAAAATTCTGGACTTAACCCAGGCTTCATGGAGCCCCTGAAGGGTTTCAAATACATCCAAGAGGAAGTCTAGGTATTCCACTATTTGCAGAAACCAAGCTGTGCAACAAGTAATTGCCTGTAACGTAGTTTTTTTTAAACATTCATTATCAAATTAAATTCTGTTAAGAAACAAAACAAAACAAAACAGAAATCCTCAAAAACCTGAAGTATCCATCTTTGTCAAGGAAGGGTTTAAGGTGAGTCTCTGTCTTATAGCACGCTCAGTGGTACAGCACAACTGGAGAAACGCTGAATCCTTTCCAGAAACAGTACTCTTCATTTGGAGCACTTTTCCAGTTTTCTCCTCTGTTTACAACCACCTCACCCACTTCCCAGACCACAGGAATTTTCCACACACCCTTTCAACATCACACTTCATTAGTAAATGTTGCTAGCAGACATATGATGTTTAAAAATCTTTACCTCCAATGTAATGTAAAATTATACTGCCAGAGTTAAATTGTTGGATTACATAAAATTATATGTGTATCTTCACTTCCAAAACAAAAGATGTACTCCCAAGTTAATCCTAAGGCAGATTTCTGTAAAGTGAACTTGATTTTTCAATGTTATCTTATGATCATTTGAGCCACATTACCCAAGAAAAGACAATTTGACCCCATCCAGAAAAGATACAGCTTGTATTAAAATGGTTCCTCAGCCCTGATGTGCACTCCATGTATCAGACACGAGGAAAATAAATATCTATCTACCCACAAGCATGAAAGACCCAACCCTCCAACCACAACAAAAATACTCTCTAATATCTGACAGGTAGAAAATCTTGACCTGCTAAACAAAACACAGATCCATTTTTAATCCCTAAAAGTGGCTCTTCATAAAGTGGGTTTTCTTATTCTCTGCCATCAGTTCTTTCATTAATACTAAGCTAAATTATTCTAAGTTAAATTAATTCAGTTAAAATGTCTTTTTATTGCACCTACCCTAGCAATTCCACTCTTAGTTTTATATACAAGAAAAATGAGCACTCATGTGCACCAAAAGATATGGTAAAAAATGTTCATAGCAGTTTTATTCATAATAATCAAAACCTAAAAACACAAATGTCTATCAACATGGATGTTATGGACTAAATATTTGTGTCCTCCCAAAATTCATATGTTGAAGCCCTAATCCCATGTGATGGTATTTGGGATCTTCAGGAGGTAATTAGGTCATGTGGGTGGAGCTGTTATGAATGGGATTAGTGGCCTTATAAAAAGAGATACCAAAGAGATATCTCTCTCCAGCATGTAAGGACATAGCAAGAAGGTGGCCATCTGCAATCCAGAAAGAGGGACCTCACCAGACACCTAATCTGCTGGTTCCATGTTCTTGGGCTTCCCAGCCTCCAGAACTGTGAGAAATAAATGTTTGCTGTTTAATCCCCCTGGTCTATGGAATTTTGTTACAGCAGCCTGAATTGACTAAGACAAGGGGAATGGATAAATAAATTGTGGTGAATAACACATGGGAATGGTACACAGCTACAAAAAAGAACTAATACTATACGCAAAACATGGATGGATCTCACATACCTTATGTTAAACAAAAGAAACCAGACACAAAACATTACATACAATACAATTCTATTTATATAAAGTTTGAAATCAGGAAAAGCTAACCTATGATGATAGCAGTCAAAGCAGTTGTTACCCTTAGGAGAAGGTACTGACTAAGAGGAGGCAAGAGAGAAACTTCTGGGGGATCAGAAATGTTCTGTCTTGATATGGGTGGAGGATGCACATACATAAAATTTCATTGAGCTATACACTTAAGATTTGTGTACTTTATTGTCTGTAAGAAATACCTCAGTTCAAGAAAAAAGAAAAAGATAAGTCCCTATAGTGGATTTATTTCTGGTACAGATTGGCAATACGAATAAAAATTATGCTAACAACAAAATATTATTTTGTTATCAGGAGCAGAGATATAGTTATGAATTTATCCCTGTACACACACACACACACACACACACACACACACATACACACACATATCAAATATAAGTGCAAGTAGTTTGGGGCTTCAGATATTATTTAGATATAAGGCTAATTTATTGGATTTTTCCATTTATAGCATTCTAAAATGTTATCTATTTATACAGGATCATTTTGATTTGAAAGTCACTTCATCAGAGAAATATACTGAATTTGTTCCCCAAATCTTAGTGAAAGAAAACATAGTATACTAAAGAGAACACTGGCCTATGAATTAGAAGAGCTGGGTTTTATTTCTGCTCTTTTACTAGCCAAGTTACCTTGGGCCAGTCTTCAAGCAAAGATTCCCTTTCCTTATCCATAAAATGGAGATAATACTTTCCTCCCTACAAAGCTATAGTGAGGATCAAATAAGAAAATGGTTGTGAAAGTGCTTTGTAAAATTTAAAGAAGTGTTAATATCCTCAAAGCTGTGTTTAATTAGAATTTGTGCCTGGGTGTGGCCAACAGAAAATGTACTTAAATTTCAAAGCTTGTATTTCAGTTTCACATATCTTATACTTCACCAGAGTCAGGATTAGCACATACACTCAAATTCTAAGATACCTGAAAAGTTGAAATAATTCCATTATAATAAATACTAAAAATAGATACGTTCACAGAAGTAGAGTTAATAACTGCCTTCCTTGTTTTTCCTAATTATGACTTCTAGATGTAGCTCTAGTGATGTAATATGTATTATATTCAGTTCACACTTCTAGAACTTTTTTTGTTTGTTTTTGTTTTCTTTCTGTGGTACGCGGGCCTCTCACCGTTGTGGCCTCTCCCGTTGCGGAGCACAGGCTCCGGACGCGCAGGCTCAGCGGCCATGGCTCACAGGCCCAGCCTCTCTGCGGCATGTGGGATCCTCCCGGGCCAGGACACGAACCCGTGTCCCCTGCATCGGCAGGCGGACTCTCAACCACTGCGCCACCAGGGAAGCCCTGGTATTCTTTTTTAAAAAACTTTTAAAATTAATTTTTATTGGAGTATAGCTGCTTTACAATGTTGTGTTAGTTTCTGCTATACAGCAAAGTGAATCAGCTATACGTATACATATATCCCCTCTTTTTTGGATTTCCTTTCCATTTAGGTCACCTCAGAGCAATGAGGAGAGTTCCCTGTGCTATATACAGTAGGTTCTCATTAGCTACCTATTTTATACATAGTAGTGTATATATGTCAATCCCAATCTCCCAATTCATCCCACCCCTGCCTTTCCCCCTTGGTATCCATACATTTGTTCTCTAAGTCTGTGTCTCTATTTCTGCTTTGCAAATAAGTCCATCTGTATCATTTTTCTAGATTCCACATGTAAGAGGTATTATACAATATTTTTTTTCTCTTTCTGGCTTACTTTACTGTATGACAGACTCTAGGTCTATCCACATCTCTGCAAATGGCACAATTCCATTCCTTTTTATGGCTGAGTAATATTGCGTTGTATATATATACCACATCTCCTTTATGCACTCCTCTGTTGATGAACACTTAGGTTGCTTCCATGTCCTGGATATTGTAAACAGTGCTGCAATGAACATTGGGGTGCATGTGTCTTTTTGAATTATGGCTCAGGTATATGCCCAAGAGTGGGACTGCTGGATCATACGATGGTTCTACTTTTAGTTTTTTTAAGGAATCGCTATACTATTCTCCATAGTGGCTGTATCAATTTACATTCCCAACAACAGTGTGAGAAGGTTCCCTTTTCTCCACACCCTCTCCAGCATTTATTGTTTGTAGATTTTTTTGATGATGGCCATTCTGACTGGTGTGAGGTGATACCTCATTGTAGTTTTGATTTGCATTTCTCTAATAATTAGTGACGTTGAGCATCTTTTCATGTGTCTATTGATCATTAGCACGTCTTCTTTGGAGAAATGCCTGTTTAGGCCTTCTGCCCACTTTTTGATTGGGTTTTTTATTTTTTTCATATTGAGCTGCATGAGCTGTTTGTATATTTTGGAGATGAATCCCTTGTCAGTTGCTTCGTTTGCAAATATTTTCTCCCATTCTGAGGGCTGTCTTTTCATCTTGCTTATGGTTTCCTTTGCTATGCAAAAACTTTTAAGTTTAATTAGGCCCCATTTGTTGATTTTTGTTTTTATTTTCATTATTCTAGGAGGTGGGTCAAAAAAGATCTTGCTGTGATT
Organism: Neophocaena asiaeorientalis asiaeorientalis; assembly: GCF_003031525.2. Lineage (NCBI taxonomy): Eukaryota > Metazoa > Chordata > Mammalia > Artiodactyla > Phocoenidae > Neophocaena > Neophocaena asiaeorientalis. The sequence goes on from NW_020171994.1 coordinate 2,220,511, forward strand.
TATGTCACAGAGTGTTTTGCCGTGTTTTCCTCTAAGAATTTTATAGTGTCCAGCCTTACATTTAGGTCTACATTCTACAAGGCCCTGATACCAAAACCAGATGAAGATGTCACAAAAAAAAGATTACTACAGGCCAATATCACTGATGAACATACATACAAAAATCCTCAAGAAAATACTAGCAAACAGAATCCAACAACACATTAAAAGGATCATACACCATGATCAAGTGGGGTTTAACTCAGGGATGCAAGGATTCTTCAATATATGAAAACTAATCAATGTGATACACCATAGTAACAAATTGAAGAATGAAAACCATATGATTATCTCAATAGATGCAGAAAAAGCTTTTGACAAAATTCAGCACCCATTTATGATAAAAAAAACTCTCCAGAAAGTGGGCATAGAGGGAACCTACCTCAACATAATAAAGGTCATATACAACAAACCCACAGCAAACATCATTCTCGATGGTGAAAAACTGAAAGCATTTCCTCTAGGATCTGGAAAAATACAAGGATGTCCACTCTCACCACTATTATTCAACATAGTTTTAGAAGTCCTAGCCACGGCAATCAGAGAAGAAAAAGAAATAAAAGGAATCCAAATTGGAAAAGAAGAAGCAAATCTGTCACTATTTGCAGATGACATGATACTATATATAGAAAATCCTAAAGATGCCACCAGAAAACTACTAGAGCTAATCAATGAAATTGGTAAAGTTGAAGAATACAAAATTAATACACAGAAATCTCTTGCATTCCTATACACTAACAATGAAAGATCAGAAAGAGAAATTAAGGAAACAATCCCATTTACCACTGCAACAAAAAGAATAAAATACCTAGGAATAAACCTGCCTAAGGAGGCAAAAGACCTGCACTCAGAAAACCACAGGAGACTCACTTTAGATTTAAGGACACACATAAGCTGAATTTGAAAGGATGGAAAAAGACATTCCATACAAAATGTAATCAAAAGAGCGTTGGCGTGGTATACTTATATCACACAAAATCGATTTTAAGTTTAAAAAAATTGCCAGGAAATACAAAGAAAGCCATTATATAATGATAAAAAGTCAATTCACCAGTAAGTTATAACAACACAAATATAAAGCATGCAACATCAGAGGACACAAACATATGAAGCAAACATCGACAAAACTGAAGGGAGATATAGACAGCAACAAAATATTAGTAGGGGATTTCAACATGTCACTCTCAATAATGGACAGAATACTCAGACATGAGATCAGTAAGAAAACAAAAGACTTAAGCAACACTATGTGAGCCTGACAGCCATATATAGAACATTCCACCCAATAGCAGCAAAATACACATTCTTCTCAAGTGCACACAGAACATTTCCTAGGACAGATCACATGTTAGGTAACAAAATAATTCTTAACAAATTTTAAAAGGTTGGGATCATACCAACTATATTTTCCATCCACAATGGAATGGAACTGGAAAATAATAGCAGGAGGAAAACTGGAAAATTCACAAATATGTGGAAATTTAAAAACACACTCTTGAACAACCAGTGAGTCACAGAAGAAATAAAAAGGGAAATTGGAAAATACCTTGAGACAAATGAAAATGAAAGCACATCATACTAAAATTTATGGAATGCAGCAATAGCAGTACTAAGAGGGAAGTTTATAGTGAAAATTGCCTACATTAAAAGAGAAGAAATTTTTTCAAATGAACAATCTAATATTACACCTCAATAAACTAGAAAAAAAGAACATATTAAGCCCAAAGTTAGGGGAAGGAAGTAATTAAGAGCAGAAATAAACAAAATAGAGAATAGAAAGAAATCGATGATACTAAGTGCTGGTTTTTTTTAAAGATCATCAAAATCTACAGACCTTTAACTACAGTAGTTTAAAAAAATACTCATAAATAAAATCAAAAATGAAAGAGGAAAAAAATTTTAAATGAAAGAGGAGATATTATAATGAATGCCATAGAAATTAAAAGGATTATATTGACTACCATGAACAATTATACATCAACAAATTGGATAACCTAGAAGAATAAATTCCTAGAAATATATAACTAATCAAGACAATCATGAAGAAACAGAAAATCTGAACAGAACTATAAGTAGCAAGGAGATTGACTCAGTAATCAAAAATATTCCAACAAATAAAAAGCCCAGGACCAGATGGATTCACTGGTGAATTCTATAAAACATTTAAAGAAAAATTAACTTATTTTAAAGAATTAACTTTAAATTCATGTCTCAGTTAATTCTTAATTTAAAGAATTAACTTCATTCCTTTTTAAAAAGAGTTTCAGAAGCCAATCTTTCTCAAACTCTTCCAAAAAGCTGAAAAAGAGTGAGCCCTTCCCAGTTCACTTTGTGAGGCCAGCACTATCCTGATGCAAAAACCAGAAGAAAGACACTACAAGAAAAGAAAACAATAGGCCAATATCCCTGATGAATATAGACACAAAAATTTTCAACAAAATGCTAGCAAACCAAATTCAACAGCACATTAAAAAAATTATACACCATAACCAAGTAGAATTTATCTCCAGGATGCAAGGATAACTCAACATATGTAAATCAATCAATGTGATACACCACATTAACATAATGAAGGGAGAAAAATATCACATGATCATCTCAATAGATGCAGAAAAAGCATTTGACAAAATTCAACACATTTTCAGGTTAAAAAGTTGAGTATTCTAAACTCAACAAACTAGGAATAAAAGGAAATTACCTCTACATGATAAAAGCCATATATAAAAAGTCCACAGTTAACATTATACTCCATCATGAAAAACTGAAAGATTTCCTCGTTCAGGAACAAGACAAAGATGCCCACTCTCACCACTTCTATTCAACATAGTACTGGAAGTTCTAGCCAGAGCCATTAGGCAATAAAAAGAAACAAAGGCACTCAAATTAGAAAGGAGGAAGTAAAATTAGTTCTGTTTATATATGACATGACCTTATATGTAGAAAACTCTAAAGACGCCACAAAAGTTGTTAGAACTAATAAATTAATAGCATATGCTCTAACTGTTAAGTCTTTACAGGATACAAAATCAATATACAAAAATCAGTTATATTTCTATATGCTAACAATGAACCATCTGAAATGGAAATTTAGAAACCAATTTCATTTAAAACAGCATCAAAAAGAATAAAATACTTAGGAATAAATTTAACCAAAGAGGTGAAACTCTTGTACACTGAAAATGACAAAACATTGCTGGAAGGAATTTAAAGGTACAAATACATGGAAAGATATCTCATGTTAATTGACTGTAAGACAATATTGTTCAAATGTCCACACTATCCAAATCAATCTACATATTCAATATGATCCCTATCAAAATCCCAATGGCATTTTTTATAGAAATAGAAAAAAATCCTAAAATTCATGTAGAACCCCAAAGAACCCCAAATAGCCAAAACAATCTTGAGAAAGAAGAACAAAGCTAGGTACCTCACACTTCCTAATTTCAAAACATATTACAAAGTTACAGTAATCAAAACACAATGGTGCTGGCATAAAGACAGACATATGGACCAATGGAACACAGCACAGTACCCAGAAATAAACCCACACATATATGGTCAAATGATCTTTAACAAGGGTGCCAAGAGTACACAATGGGAAAAGGATAGTCACTTCAACAAATGGTGTGGGGCAAACTGAATATTCACATGTAAAAGAATGAAACTAGACCCTTATCTTACACCACACACAAAAATCAACTCAAAATTAAAGCCTTCAGCAGAAGACCTAAAACTATAAAACACTTAGAAGAAAACCTAGGGAAAAACTTCAAGATATTGGTCTTGGCAATGATTTCTTAGATATGACACTAAAAGCACAGGCAACCAAAACAAAAACAGACAGGTGGGACTACATCAAACTAAAAATCTTCTGCATAGCAAGGGAAACAATCAACAGAATGAAAAGGCAACCTACAGTATAGGAGGTTATATATATATATATGTAAACCATATCTCTGATAAGGGGTTTATATCCAAAATATATAAGGAACTCCTACAACTCAACAGCAAATAATAATAATAGCAACTTTATGTTAAAATGGGCAAAGGACTTGAATAGACCTCTCTCCAAAGAAGACATCCAAATGGCCAACAGATATATGAAAAAAGTGCTCACCATCACTAATCATCAGGGAAATGCAAATTAAAACCACAATTAGACATCATCTCACTCCTGCTAGGATGGTTATTTTAAAAAAAACAAGTGTTGGCAAAGATGTAGAGAAATGGAACCTTTCTACACTGTTGGTAGGAATGTAAAATGATGCCACTGTTATGGAAAAATAGTATAGACGCTCCTAAAAAATTAAAAATAGAACTACTATATAATCCAGCAATACCATTTCTGGGTATTTAACCAAAAGAATTGAAAATAGGCTTTGGAAGAGATATTTGCACTCCCATGTTCATTGCAGCATTATTCACAATGGCCAAGAGGAAGAAATAACCTAAATGTCCATCAATGAATGAATAAAGAAAATGTGGTAGATATATGGTATATAAATAGAATAGAATATTAGTCTGCCATATAAAAAGGAAATCCTGCAATATGCTACAACACAGACGGAACTTGAGGACCTTGTGCTAAGTGAAATAAGCCAGTCACAGAAGATCAAATACTGCATAGTTCCACTTAAATGAGGTATCTAAAGCAGTCAAACTCATAGAAACTGAAAGAATGGTGGTTACCAGGGACTAGGGGGAGGGAGAAATGGGGAGTTGCTATTCAATGGGTATAGAGTTTCAGTCATGCAAGATGAAAACAACATTGTGGGGAGGACTTCCCTGGTGGCGCAGTGGTTAAGAATCCGCCTGCCAATGCAGGGGACATGGGTTCAAGCCCTGGTCTGGGAAGATCCCACATGCCATGGAGCAACTAAGCCTATGTGCCACAACTGCTGAGCCTGTGCTCTAAAGCCTGCAAGCCACAACTACTGAGCCCACGTGCCACAACTACAGAAGCCGCATGCCTAGAGCCTGTGCTCTGCAACAAAGAGAAGCCACTGCAATGACAAGCCCACGCACCACAATGAAGAGTAGCCCCTGCTCATCGCAACTAGAGAAAGCCCACATGCAGCAATGAAGACCCAACGCAGCCAAAAATAAATAAATAAATATAAATAAATTTTTAAAAAATAATTTTAAAATAATATTTTTAAAAAATTGTGCCTATAGTTAACAATATTGTGTAATGTACACTTAAAATTTTAAGAGGGTAGATTTCATATTATGTGTTTTTTACCACAGTAAAAAAATATGTGATATGCAGCTAAACCACTGCTGAGTGGGAAATTTATAGCACTAAATGCTTACCTCAGAAAAGAGGAAAAGTCTCAAATTTAAAAATATAATTTCCCACCTTAAAAAAAAACTAGAAAAATAAGAGTACAATAAACCCAAAGCAAGGACAAGGAAGGAAATAATCAATTTAAGAGCAAAAATCAATGAGATTGAAAACTGAAAATTAATAGAGAAAAATCAATGACATAAAGAGCTGATTCTTTGAAAAGAGCAATAAAATAGACAGATCTCTAGCGAGAATGACAAATAAAAAAATAGAGAAAACACAAATTATTACTATCAGAACAAGACGGGGGATATCACTAGAGACTCTGCAAACACCAAAAGGATAAAGGAAATATTACAAACAAATTTTACAATTTTGAAAACTGGACCAATTCCATGAAAAACACAAACACCCAATATGAAATAGATAATTTTAGTAGTCCTATAGCTATTAAGGAAATTGAATCTGTACTTTTAAAACTCCAGGGCTTCCCTGGTCGCGCAGTGGTTAAGAATCTGCCTGCCAATGAAGGGGACACAGGTTTGAGCCCTGGTCCAGGAAGATCCCACATGCCATGGAGCAACTGGGCCCATGCACCACAACTACTGGGACTGCGCTCTAGAGCCTGCGAGCCACAACTACTGAAGCCGGTGCGCCTGGAGCCCGGGCTCCCCAACAAGAGAGGCCACCACAATGAGAAGCCCGTGCACCTCAAGGAGGAGTAGCTCCCACTCACCGCAACTAAAGAAAGCCTGCACAGCAAGGAAGACCCAACACAGGCAAAAATAAATAAATAAATAAATAAAAATAAAATTCCCTTTAAAAAAAACAAACTCCAAAAAAAATCTCCAGGCCCAGTTGGTTATACTAGAGAATTCTACCAACCACTTAAAGGAAAATTAATACACAATTAATCTTGTGTAGATACTATTACACAATCCCTTCCAGAAAATACAAGAGGAGGAAATACTTCCCAATTCTTATTATAAGGCTAATATCTCATTGATATGAAAATCAGACAAAGATAGTACTGAAAAATTAAATAACATGCCAATATCATTCATGAATAGAGACACAAAAATCCTTAACAAAATATTAGCAAATAGAATTCAGCAATATGTAAACAAATTTATACACTATGACCAAGTGGATTTATTTCAGGGATGCAAGGTGGGTTCAATATTTGAAAATCAATCAGTGTAATAAAAAAAATCACATGGTCATATTAGTGGATACTGAAAAAGCTATTTGACAAAATTCAACATTTATTGACGATAAAAATCCTTAGAAAACTAGGAATTAGGGGGGAATTGCCTCAATTTTAAAAAGAATATCTACCCCAAAAAAACTACAGTTAACATCACACTTAATGCTGAAAGATTGACTGCTTTCCCCCAGGACTGGAAACAAAGCAAAGGTTCAGCTCTCACCACAGCTATTACACATAGTACTGGAATTCTGAGCCAGAACAATAAGGGAAGACAGAGAAATAAGAGGCATAAAAAGTGGAAAGAAAGAAATACCACTGTCCCTATTTGCAGATGACAAGATGGTCTACAAAGAAAATCCAAAGAAACCAACAACAGAAAAACCTCCTAGAACTTAATCAGTAAATTCAGCAACATTGCTGGGTACAAATTATATAAAAATCAATTGCATTACTATGAACTAGCAATGAACACATGGAAACCAAAATTTAAAATACAATACCATTAACAGTCACACAAAAAATGAAATAATTCTAGCAAAACATATACAGGACTTGTATGTTGAAAACTACACAATGCTGAAAATGACACGATGCTAGCAAAAGAAATAAAAGAAGATGTGAATAAATGGAGAGATATGCCCTGTTCATGAATTGAAAGACTCACCATAGTAAAGATTTCAGTTCTCCCCAAAGTGATATACAGTTCTTATACAATTCCTATCAACATCCTAGCAAACTTTTTTAGATATAGGCAAGCTTATTCTGAAAAGTATAGGGAAAGACAAACAATACTGAAAAATAATAAAGGAAGAAGTATCACTCTACCCGATTTTAAAATTTATTATAGAGCTATAGTAATCAAGACTGTGTGAGATGGCAAAGGAACAGACACACAGATCAATGAATCAGAAAAGAGGACCCCAAAATAGGCTTATACAAGTACAGCATACTCATTTTCTACTATAGTACAAAAGCAATTCAATAGAGCTGAAGCAACTGGACATCCATAGTTAAAAAAAATTAACCTCAACCTAAACCTCACACTAAATACAAAAATTAACTCAAAATGAATCATGGACTTGAAGGTAAAATATAACTAAAAAAACTTTAGAAGAAAATCTAGGAGAAAATCTTTGAGACCGAGGGCTTAGTGAAGAGTCCTTAGACATAGCAACAAAAGCACAATCCATAAAAGAAAAAAATTGATGAACTGGACATCATCAAAATTAAAAGCTTTTGCTCTATGAAAAAATCCTATTAATAAGATGAAAGGACAAGCCATAGACTGGTAGAAAAATATTTGCAAACTACATATGTGACAAAGAACTTATATCTAGAATATATAAAGAACTCTCAAAATTCAACAGGTAAAAAACAAAAAAACCCAAACAATGCAATTGTAAAATGGGCAAAGGATTTGCAATAACGTAGATGGAATTTGAGGTATTATGCTAAGTGAAATAAGTCAGATGGAAAAAGACAAATACTGTATGATTTCACTTATATGTGAAATGTATAAACAAACAAAATAAATGAACAAATGAAACCAAATATAAACAAACACATAGAGAACAGAGTAGTGCTTACAAGAAGGGAAGGGGCGGAGGGATGGCAAAATGGGCAACGGGGGTCAACTGCATGGTGAAAGATAGAAACTAGATTTTTGGTGGTGAGCCCACTGTCGTGTACACAGAAATAAAATATTGTACACATGAAACATATGTTATTAACCACTGCTACCTCATAATTTTTTTTATTTTAAAGAAAATAGGCAAAGGACATGAAGAGACATTTCACTGAAGATATAGGGATGGAAAATAAACACATGAAAAAATACTGACCATCTTTAGCCATTAGAGAAATGCAAATAAAACCACAATAAGATATCACTATGCACCTATCAGAATGGCTAAAATAAGAAACAATTACAACGACAATGCTGGTAAGGATGCAGAGAAACTGGATCTTTCATACATTGCCAGTGGGAGTGTAAAATGCTATATAGCCACTCTGGAGAAGTTTCTTTAAAAACTAAACATACACTTACCATATGACCCAGCAATTACTCTCCTGGGCATGTATCTCAGACAAATGAGAGTTATGTCTACACTAAATCCTATACTCAAATGTTTATAACAGTTTTATTTGCAACAGACCCAAACTGCAAATAACCAAAATGTCTCTCATTAGGTAAATGGTTAAACAAACTGTGGTATACCCATAGCATGAAACACTCCTCAGCAATAAAAAAAGAACAGACTACTGATACACGTATCAACCTGGATGGGTCTCAAGGTCATTAAACAACGTGGAAAAAACTGGAAAATATCACATTCTCCATTACTTCATTTATATAAAATTCTCAAAATGACAAAATTATAGAGTAGGAAAACAAATTAGTATTTGGCAGGGGTTGTGGATAGCTGTGACTATGAAGGGGTAGCTTTCTAGTGAAGGAATATTTCTGTATCTTGATTGCAGTTACGGTTGCACAAATCTACGCAAGTGAGAAAATAACATAGAACTGTACACACACATCCTACCAATGTCAGTTTCCTGTTTCTTACCTTGTATTATAATTACATAAAATGTAATGATTGGGGTAAACTGGATGAAGAGTATATGGTACAGTTTTTGCAACTTCTTGTGAGTCCCTTATTCTTTATAGTAAAAAGTTTAAAAGTAAACCATTTATAAAGCAAATAACTCAGAAAACAAGAGTGTGTGGAAGCTAAAACCCAGGGAGCAAGTAAATAAAATGTTTTATTATAATAGCCTATAACAATATGCCAGCTTTACGAAGAGAGAGATTTAAACTGGGAAGATTTGCATAGGTCAGTGACACACAATACCAAGGACATTTTTATCTGTAGGATTAAAACATGTGCTTAAAAAAATATTAGATCCACAGATTAAAATGTCTCATCTTAAACCAGGCAACTGGCTATTGTGAATTGTTTGCAATTAACCACATAAACAACTTACATCTGCAAACAGTGAAAAAAATCAATCGCAAAGGGTCTTCAGGCCAGTTGTTCAAACTTTACCTAGTAAGTGGTGGGAATGGAGAAGTTTCATTCTGGATAAGACAGAACCTATTCCTGTGCCTGTCATACAGTTAACTGTCATATACCTCTGTAGGGTTTCCTCAAGTTTGTTTCACTATAGAATATATTGGTTTCCAGCTGTGCTATGGAAAGAATATTTACATTAAATAAAATGTTTAGTGATAATTAGAAAGGAGCAAGTAGGGGGAAACTGCCTCTCTCTGCACTGTCCACAATGATAACCACTTGCCACATGAAGCTATTTAAATTAAAAATAATTAAAATTAAATTTAAAATTTAGTCCCTGGACACATTTCAAGTGCTCAGTGTGACTAGTGGCTACCCTACCAGAACAGCATAGATGTAGAACTTTCCCATCATCACAAAAAGTTCTACTGGACAGGTAGTGTTACAGCCCAAAGAGCTCTGACAAGAATTAGTATTGCATTACCTGAGGTTTGCATTTTTTTTTTTTTGCTGTGCGCGGGCCTCTCACTGTTGTGGCCTCTCCCGTTGCGGAGCACAGGCTCCGGACGCGCAGGCTCTGCGGGCCATGGCTCAGGGGCCCAGCCGCTCCGCGGGATGTGGGATCCTCCCAGACCGGGGCACGAACCCGTGTCCCCTGCATCGGCAGGCGGACTCCCAACCACTGCGCCACCAGGGAGGCCCCTGAGGTTTGCATTTACACATAATTTCATCTTCAGCAATATTGAGCAGTATGTTGCAGTGGTTAAGTGCTAGGGCCTTGGGGTAGAATAGCAGTGGATTTTAATTTTAGCTCCAACTTTTGCCAAATTGTGTGACCTCAGGCATGCTACTTCACTTCTCTGTACCTGTATTCTCATTTTTTAAAAGGTGGAGACTGGAGGATAATGGTACCTCCCTCCTAGGGTTGTTGTGAAGGATTAAATGAGATAAGCCCAATACCTGACACATGTGATCAGTAAACGTTAGTTTTTCTAAAGGCCAGAAGGTGAACTTGGCTTGTTCTAGGACCTAGACTCTATATGACCAGTAGTAAAGGTAATATGCAATTGTATGCACAGCAACGGAGTCAGTCCCTAACAGGGCCCCACTTTGACTCTTCTTGATAAACAGTAACCACATTGTTCCTCCATACTTGAGGACAGTGACAAAAGGGAAGACACCTTTGAAAGCTTTCAAAGAGTCAAAGAATACCTTACCCTTGGCCTTAAGGGACTCAGAATTGAAAGTTAACCATCCTGTCATATCAAATAAAATAAAAGCACAACACACAGTCTATAAAGGAAGATTACCCAAACAAGTCACTCAGTAGGAGAGGCACTTGGAGTTGTTTTTCCAGCTGTTTCTGACAATCAAATCCAATTTCTTGATGTATTATTATGGTGAAATGTTACTATACCCAATCCTGTGTGAATACCACACAACAGGTCTACTGTACCTATGTAATCAACTGGATAAATATTTATTGAACACCTGCTAAATACAGGACACTTTTACACACCAGCCATCAGCAAACTATATCTGGCAGGCCAAATTAGATCCACTATGTGTTTTTCTTATGGTAAGGAAGGTAGAAATGATTTTTACATTTTTTAACTGTTGGAAGAACTGCCTTCAACCACTACTACCAAACACCGAATGGCCCTGGAAATTAGCTTTTGCTCCAGACTTGATAATGTTTCTTAATTAATTCAACTTAAAATTACAAGACAAAACAGCACTTATATGTGAAACTTACACTGCAGGAAAGTCATTTCAACGGCTAACATTGTTTGAATCATAAGTAATGTCAACATGCTTTATATGCATCCCATGCTGTCACAGGTCAAAACAACAAAATCACAGTGAGATACCACTTCGCACTCATTAGAATGGCTATAATAAAAAAGACATTAACAAGTGTTGGTAAAGATGTGGAGAAATTCTAACCCTCCTACATTGCTGGTGGGAAGGGAAATGGTGCAGCCACTTTGGTAAAGTCTGGCAGTTCCTCACAAAGTTAAACATAGAGCTACCATATGGCCTAGCAATTCCCCTCCTAGATACGTGCTAAGAGAAATGAAAACATATGTCTGCACAGAAACGTGTACGTGAACGTTTATGACGGCATTATTCATAATAACCAAAAGGCAGAAACCAACGAACTCATGAACAGATAAGTGAAATATGGTATAGCCAAACAATGGAATATTACTCAGCCATTAAAATGAATGAAGTATTGATATAATAAATTTCAAAAGCCTTATACTAAGTGAAAGAAGCCAGACACAAAAGATTACATACTGTATGATTCTATTTACATAAAATCCCCCAAAATGAAAATCCATAGAGACAAAAAATAAATTAGTGGTTGCCTAGGCCTGGGAGTGGAAATGGGGAGAGAGTGAAAACAGGCATGAGGTTTCTTTCTGGGGTAATGGAAATGTTTCAAATAAGAGTGTGGTGATGGTAACACAACTCTAAAATACTAATAACATTAAATTGTACAATTTTTAAAAGTGTACAACACCAAAAGCATGACCCATAAAAGAAAAAAAACCCAATAAATTAGATCTTGTCAAAACTTAAAACTTTTGCACTTCAAAAGACATCATTAAGAAAATGAAAAGATGAGCAACAGAGTGGGAGAAAATATCCACATATCATATCTACAGGGACTTGTATCCAGAATATATAAATAATTCTTACAACTCAATAATAAAAAGACAATAAAGATAATAACTCAATTTAAAAATGGAAAAGATGTATGAATGGTTAGTAAGTAAATGAAAAGGCGCTCATCATCATTAGTCACTAAGGACGTACAAATTATAACTACAATAAGATATAATTTCACATCCATTCAGAATGGCTATATCAAAAAGACAATAACAAATGTTGGCAAGGACGTGGAGAAACAGAAACCCTCATACATTACTAATGGCAATGCAAAACAGTGCTGCCGCTTTGGAAAATAGTTTTATAGCTTCTTACAAAGTTAAAGATAAATTTGCCATATCATGCAGTCATTCCACCCTTAGGTTCCTACCAAAGAGAAACGAAAACACCTGTCCACACAAAGACTCGCACGCTAATGTCCTTAGCAGCATTATTCATAATAGCCAAAAACTGGAAACAACCTACATGTGTAGCGAGTAGACAGACAAAATGTTTTATAGCCACATAATGGAATACTATTTGGCAATAAAAATTAATGAAGTACTGGTACATGCTACAATATGGATGAACCTCAAAGAATATTATGCTAAGTGAAAGAAGCCAGGCACAAAAGACCACTTCTTATTTGATTTAATTTAGATGAAATGCCCAGAATAGGCAAATTTATAGAGACAAAGTAGATCAGTGGTTACCTGGGGCTGGGAGTGGGAACGAGGATTAACTGTAAATAAATGAGCATGAGGGATCTTTGGGGGGAAATGAAAATGTTCTGAAACTGATTATGATTATGGTTGCACCATTCAGTAAAGTTACTAAAAATATTTAACTATACTTAACATGAGTGAATTTTATGATATGAAAACTATATCCCAATAAAGTTGTTAAAAATAGGAAAGGAAGAGTAGGGGAAACTGGGTGAGGGGTACACAGGAATTCTGCATTATCTTTGCAACTTTTCCATAAATCTAAAGCTATTCTGAAATTTAAAATGTATTTAAATAAAAAATAACAAGAATATGTTTGTGGATTCATACCTATCTGTGTGAAAAGACATTTACAAAGATGAAATGGGTAAAATCTCATTACAGATCAGTATTAACAGATGAACATTTGAAATGATTTTGATGATAGGGAACACTATTAGCCCCAAATAAACAAAATGTTATCCCCCCCAAAATAATTCCATTATTCTCATTAGTAGTCTCATATTACAAAAAAATGCTCAATTATTATTACTATACCTTGAATTTCATCAATAAATATTTGTTGAAATTTGTTTTCTCCCTTGTCATATAAGTACCTACAAATTATCCTCGATTTTGCCTTTTGGCCCCCAAAGCCTAAAATATTTACTATGTGGCTCTTTACGGAAAGGTTGCCAAGCTCTGTTCTACACCATAACAGGGTAAATATAAACATAGTTTCTTTCTTGAGTGTATTCTTATCGTTACCTGGTTTTGGTATGATGCCAGCCTGGATATGCCCTATAAAGGATAAGCCTTGCATCTCTTCTGCTATGGCACTATTTAGGAATCCTATAAATAGAAACACTATTAGCTTAATAGTTGTAGCAAAACTTCGATGTCACCGTTATTATCGTGATATTAAAGAGCCAACACCATGCCACAGTGTCAAGATGACCCTCATCAAGTTGTGATGTCACCACGCCATGGACTCCCCGAGATCTCTTAGATATCAAGTGGGTCCTATGGCATCACACCCTGCCTTTGGCATCACCCTGGCACATCACCTTACTACGGTGTCATATGCTATCACTGTTGTGGCAGAATTCTGCCCTAATGCCACTCCGTCGAAACGTAAGAATAATTAACCTCTAGTTCTTTCCATTCCTTTGGCGGCGGGGGAGGATGGCCACAGGCACTGGTTCGAGCTCAGGAGGTAGTACTCAGCTGCTACCGTTTTCCCTTCCGCTTACCACTGCAGGTCAGGGCCCCCGTGGGACAGGACTTTCTGGCTCCCATAACTCTCTTGCCATGACCCCGCACCCACTTCGCGTCACCGACTCAATGCCCCAACAGCGACCACCCACCCCGGTTCTACACGAAGCCGCTGCCCGTACCTGACTCCATTCTCCAGCTGTCATCCTGGGCCAATTCCACCGGCCACTTGACTACGGCGGCCGCAAGGGACCCCGGGACTCGTAGTTCCGCGCTGCTAACGGCAGAGACGGAGACAGCGGCAAAGGCTCCTCCCCGCCCGGAACTGCGCTCAAACTGCAACTCCCAGAGGCGCCCTGCGATGGGAAAAGAAGCAAAGGAACGAGCGCGATTGGTCACTGGGGGAGCTCTAATGCCTCTTTTGATTGGCAGTCGGAGCTGGCGACGTGACGCGGTCTTTGGTCAGGCTTCACCGAGATCCTGGGAAAGCGAAATGGAGGGGTGTGTGTCTAACCTAATGGTCTGCAACCTGGCCTACAGCGGGAAGCTGGAGGAGTTGAAGGAGAGGATCCTGGCCGATAAATCCCTGGCCACTAGGACTGACCAGGTAAAGCAACGCTTGGGGCCTCTCCGCTGGCGGCGGCGGCGGCAGCGGCGGAGACCAACGTGGCTGCCCGGCCCAGCCCAACCCATGGGGAGGCCGGTTCCGGGAGGGCCACATCCCCGCCCCCGCCGCCCCATCCTTACCCCAGGGTCACCTCAGGACTCGGGACCGGGCGGCCGGAGCTAGCCCCACAAACCGCCAGTGTTGTTTTTTGGCCCAGTACTTAGTCGCTGTATTTTGGATATTTCTAGAACGTTTGCGCGTTTCTCAGAAATGCCCAATCTTTGAGACATCCGTGAGAAGGGAAGTTTTTGGTTTTTGGAAGTGGGTTTGTTTGCTTTTATTAGTGACTATTCAACTGAACGCCTCAGCTGGGAGCTGAGGATACTGTCGAATGGAAGGATCAGACGTTAATAAAATAATCCCAAATCATATGTCCGATTATAAATTGTGGTAAATACTCGGGAGAGAAGTTGACGTGGGGCTTTCAGAACATATCATGGAAGGACCTGATTTAATCTCGCTTAGAAAAGCCGAATGTTGTCGTAACTGAAGAGGCTTTGCAAAGGAGGGAAGATTGGCTGTATCTTGAAGGATGAGTGGGATTTCCCAGGGGGATGAAGGGGCATTCTAGGCAAAGGCAGAACAAAAGTGAGTGGACCTTGGGAAGTGTTTCTTTCTGCCATCCTCAAAAGACCCTCATGCTTTCACCCTGAGTTTCTAGAAAGATTCACGGTGCCCTCAGTAAGCCAACATACATTTATAGATTGCCTCCTATTTGACAGGCACCGTTCTCAGCACTAGCAAGACAGTGTCACATAATTACAAATCTCCATTTTGTGTGTTTGGGAAGAGAATTAGAAGTTCAGAGACTTTTTTTCTGGAACTTCTCTTTATTGCTCAACCTGAAAATGCCTTTGTCTAGTTTACCTTCATTTTGCTCTGGTGATATTTAATACTTTAGATTTAATTTAACAATATTAAGATTTAATAATACTTCTAACCATTCTTCATCAAGTCAATGGCATGAAAAAGGGAGAAACTATTCAAGATCAAAAGACTTAAGAAACATAACAAACATTTGCAACTTATGGAGCTTGTATGGATCCTGATTGAAACAAGCCAACTGCAAAAAGGCATTTGGGGGACAGCTGGGGAAATCTGGGTATTTGATGTTATAAAGGAGTTAGTGTTAATTTTAATCAGTGTAATAGCTATGTAGTAAAGTATTTTTTAGATACTCAGATATTTAGGTATGAAAGGTCATAATATTTAAGATTTGTTTTTAAAAATCTCATCAAGGAGAAAAACAGATGAGGCAAGTATGGAAAAATAGTTATAAGATGTAGATGATAGGCATATGGATTATATTATGTTCCCTGTATTTTTATATGAGTTTGAAATTTTTGTAATAAAGTTTAAAATACCATTTTCTTTTACATAGGGCTAAGAAATATAGCAGTCACTGCAAAAAAAATAAAAGAGAGATTCCCTTTGAGAAACATGCCTAACTCCTAGCTTATTATTTTTTTAAAGTAATGTTGCTCTCTAATTCTGTGTGTGGTATGTTTTTTTTTGTTTGTTTGTTTTTGCGGTACACGGGCCTCTCACTGTTGTGGCCTCTCCCGTCGCGGAGCACAGGCTCCGGATGCGCAGGCTCAGCGGCCATGGCTCACGGGCCCAGCCGCTCCGCGGCATGTGGGATCTTCCCGAACCAGGGCACGAACCCGTGTCCCCTGCATCAGCAGGCGGACTCTCAACCACTGCACCACCAGGGAAGCCCTGGTATGTTTTTTAAATGGTTATAATCTCAACTAGTTTCATGAATATTTCTTTCCCACAAGATACATTTGTTCTTCCTAGAGAATCTAGAAAATTAAGAGCTGATGGGTTTGTGTCCCAACTTCACGATTTACTAGCTGTGCGACCTTAACAAGATACTCACCCTGAGGAGTCTGTAAAATGGGGATAATATCCACTGTATAGGATCATGGGGATTATAGGAGATGATGCACGTAAAACTCTTAGCACAGTGCCTGACATAAAAGTATGTACATAATGGAAATAGCCAAAGCTGTTTTTCTGCGGAAGCACTGAAATCAGTTTTTTGCTCTATTGCTTTCATGGCTCTAGTCTGCCCAGAATTACCTACTTTCATCAATGTATTCTCCTCATGTTACTAAAACCTTGGTCTCTCTTATGTAAGTAATATGGTTTAAGGTTACCTACCTGAGGATCCAGTGCTCTCCATTTCTTGTTCCCAAACCGTAGGTTTGCTGGCTCCAATATTAATTTTTTTTCTGCTTTCTTGCCTTAGTGCTTCTGTTTTTCTTCAAGAATGTTGGTCTTATTGCTTCTCTGCTTCCCGTGTAGGACAGCAGAACTGCCTTGCATTGGGCATGCTCAGCCGGACATACAGAAATTGTTGAATTCTTGCTGCAACTTGGAGTGCCAGTGAATGATAAAGATGATGTGAGTACTAGGCAGAGTTGATAAATTCCCAGTTATCTTTAGACTCCAGACTGGTGTTTACTAAAGCCCGAGTATTAAGCTCACAAACAAATTTTAACCTTTATGACTAGGAAGTTACAGCATGGCCCCAGTGACCAAATACAGGACTGGTGGTTGCATTATTTCAGAATGTTCATTTTGCCACCCATAGCCTGTAAGTTAAGGTAAACATGCAGATCAAGTCTTATTATGATGATCCCTAAGAGACTACAAATCCTTTTTATTATGTTGGAAATTGTTTTTGGTGAATATTGCCTGAATAATGAGGGCCTAGATATCTTTTTTTGTTATATAAAGATTTGGTGTAATGGTATTGGTTATATTAGGATAAGACTTGTGAAGAATAAGGATGGAAATGTTTTTGTAGGCAGATTCCTTTTCGAGGATGCTCAATGAAATAATATTGATAATGGCAAAAAAGTAAAAACAGTTTAATGGAGGAACAGTTGAATACAGCATATATATATACACCTAATAAAATAATATGCAACCAGGGGATTCCCTGGTGGTCCACTGGTTGGGACTCTGCGCTTTTGCTGCCGAGGGCACACGTTCAATCCCTGGTCAGGGAACTAAGATCCCGCAAGCCGCCCGGCGTGGCCAAAAAAAAAAATAATGATAATGATAATAATATGCAACCAATAAAGTTATGATTCCAAAGAATGACATAGAAAAATTTTCACAACGTAGTGATAAGTGGACATTGTGGAAAATGCACCTCACGGAACTTGATATCCTATTGGGGTATCCTTGATCCCAATCTTAAAACACATTAGAATTAGACTTATGTATTATTTCCATGTTGTGGGATTATGGGTGCTTTTCTTTTCTTTTATGTATCTGGTTTCTAAATATCCTGCAGTGCTTAATGAGGGAAAG
>NW_020171994.1:2238653-2249230 GCF_003031525.2 Neophocaena asiaeorientalis asiaeorientalis
AGCTCTGTAAACCCTGCCTAAATGTTAGCATTAATCCCTGTGCCTTTTCTCCCTGGTTTTTGTTCTGCCCACCTCTTTTACAGGCAGGTTGGTCTCCTCTTCATATTGCTGCTTCCGCTGGCCGGGATGAGATTGTAAAAGCTCTTCTGGGAAAAGGTGCTCAAGTGAATGCTGTCAATCAAAATGGCTGTACTCCCCTACATTATGCAGCTTCCAAAAACAGGCATGAGGTAGGGTTCCATTCCAAGGCTACTTCTTTTGAGTTCTAAACCTGTACGCAAACACAAATAGATCCCTGCATTGTTTTCTTCTCCATCTTCCCAGATTGCTGTCATGTTACTGGAAGGCGGGGCTAATCCAGATGCTAAGGACCATTATGAGGCTACAGCAATGCACCGGGCAGCAGCCAAGGGTAACTTGAAGATGATTCATATTCTTCTGTACTACAAAGCTTCTACAAACATCCAAGACACTGAGGGTAACACTCCTCTGTAAGTGACAAGTAGCAGTCATTTGTATTCTACCTGACATCAGCCCTCTTGCACTAATTCTTACACATCATTTCTTTTTTCAGTCTGCTTATAAATGTAATACATGTTTATGGCAAAAAAATTTGAAAGTACACAAAAGTATAAAGATAAAAATTCAAAATGCCTATCATTTTGCCACCCAGAAATAACCACTGATAACATTTTAATGTATTTCCTCCCTGTATTTTATATGCAAATGTACATACTTTACATATGCTTTTTTTATTGTAAAATTGGGATGATACTGTGTATATAGTTTTATATCTTGTTCTTTTCACCTCATAGTATATTGTGAGCATTTTCCAATGTGAATAAATATTTCTAAAATGTTTTTGAATGGCTATCCACAACTCCATTTTATGGATATGGCATAATTTAATGATTCCTCTATTACTGTATATTTAAGCTTTTTTGAGTTTTCCATTATTATAAGTAATGCTACATTGACCAACTTTATACAAAAATCATTGGCCATACTGCTGATTATTATCTTAGTATAGAAGTTAGAAGTAGAATTGCTGGGTCAACAGATACACATAGTTTAAGACAATTGCTGTATATTCCGAGATTGCTTCCAGAGGAGTTGTATCATTGTACCCTCCCAATAGCAGTGTGAGAGTGCTTATTACCCCCTCACCAACACCAAAAATATCCTTGTCTTATAGGAAAAATGGTATTTCAGAGTTGTAATTTACATTTTTTATTATCAATGAAGCTAAACATTTTTTAATGGCTATGACTAATTATATTCCTTCTCTAAATTATAACATTTTGTGTCCCTTTCTCTGTTTCCTTTTGGAGAATTAATTTATTTTTACTGATTTTTTTATGTACCCTTGACTTGACATAGTACAAATATTAACCTTCTGCCATGTTGAAAATATTTTTCCCAGTTTGTCTTTTCATTTTGTTTATGTTTTTTTGAAATAACCGAAGATTTCAACTCTATACAGTCAAACCTATTAATCTTCCCTCATAACTAGAAAGTGCTTCCTCACCCTGAAATTAGTTAACTATTCACCTGTATTTTATTGTATTTTTTTTAAAACATTGCATTGATTTGGTTTGGTTATTGTTTTTCATTTAACTCAAATCCATCTGGAATTGATTTACGCTTGACCTGAAGCTGTCCTCTACCTTGATATTTTTTCTACAGTACTTGGCCACTATTCTTCCTTATCGAATGGTGACTTTTTTGAACCAGAAATTCTGTGAGTCTTCTTTTTAGTCCAAAGTAGGATTCAATTTTTTTAAAGTACTGTTTTCTTAACTCTTAGTTTTACAATTTTTTTCTGTAGTTCTGAGCGACTCTGTCTAGAAAAACATGCATATTCTATCCCTTTTCTCCAAATAAGAAAGGCAGGGTGGCCTGGAGGAAATTTCGGAGTCAGGCAGTATCGGGTCCTGAGCAGAGCCTACGATTAAGGAATAGCTACATGCTGTTTACCCAATCCAAACTCAGCCACTTAAACAACTATATTAAATACTTGTATTAAGTAACTCAGAGAAGTTACTTAACTTTCCTGAGTCTAATTTCCTTATCTGTAATGTGAGGATAATAATTCCTTCCTCACTAGATTGTTGTGAAGGTTAAATAAAATAACATGTTAGTGTCTAATACCCTACCTGGTAAACCGTTAAGTGCCTGACAAGGTTTCCCCCTCACTTACTGCTCAGCCATGTCATCATAGGCAAAGACTAACCTCTGTCACAATTTCAACTGTAAAATGGTGATAATAGTACCTTGCTAACTTACAAGGTGTCTGTAACAATCAGATAATATAAAATTTTTTAAACTGCTTTTCCAAAATTTAAACCACACAAATTGCTGTTAGCAGGTTGTGTGTGGAGGTTTTTCTAAGTTCTAGCCTGGAATTATTGCATGTGTTTGGTGTAAACCACTAATCTTCATAAAATAAGGACGTTATTCCTTAGGCCGGCATTTAGATCACTTCTGTTGTAGTAGGACCAGAATTGTGATTTATGATCTGGTATTATAAGACTATTCCAATGAATTTTAACTTATAAACAGTCTTCCCCATGAAAATCGATTTTCCTTTCCAGATTAAGTAACTTTCCGATATTACACTACCTAATAGTATGCAGTTTAGACTACCTGTCAGGAAATCCTAACCATTACATAGAATTGCAAATGATTAATCCATCTTTGTGGTCCTTGATTTCAGACACTTAGCCTGTGATGAGGAGAGAGTGGAAGTAGCAAAACTGCTGGTGTCCCAAGGAGCAAGTATTTACATTGAGAATAAAGAAGAAAAGACACCCCTGCAAGTGGCCAAAGGTGGTCTGGGTTTAATACTCAAGAGAATGGTGGAAAGTTAAGCAGCTTGGATTTACTCTTACTTTGTATGTTTTGTGGTTGTCCCCCACTGTCCTAGAAACTAATGTACTTGTGCACGAGATGTCATCTATGAATTATGAAGTTGTTTCATCTTCCAAGTATTATAAACATGTCGACTATTGTTCCTGCTGAGGTATTTTTTTCTTAGCTTACAACTTGCTTTCCAGGCATTGAATAACAGTAATAATAATTGAGATTGTTCTATTGTTGTATATTATTCTGTATTGAATCTTGGTTAACTTTGAGTCAGTGATTCTGTGGCTGTTGTGAGTCTTCAGCACCCTGCCACGCACCCTCTATCCCCCTCTGAGGCAGAACAACCCCAATAGCACCAGGCCAATTGTTTTGCCAAATGTTTCTAGGTGAATTCTAGAATGTTCTTCCATACAGTTGAAACACATCGTAACTCGTTTTTTTCAAGCCCACTCAGAGGCCTATGCCAAATATTTCTGTTTTTTCCAACAGTATGGTTTAATTTGTTTTTGTTATAGGAGGAATACTTATATATTGTGAGGATGAAGTTTTCAGTTCAGAGGGCAGGCGTGCTATCCAAGTTTGGCATTCATAAACACTAAAATAATGAAAAATAATAGCCTGTGTACCAATGTATGTTTTTAATGATGAGCTATTTTCCTCCAAAATAAAGTGTATTGTTTTACACGGGCCTCTCACTGTTGTGGCCTCTCCCGTTGTGGAGCACAGGTTCTGGACGCGCAGGCTCAGCAGCCATGGCTCACGGGCCTAGCCGGTCCGCGGCATGTGGGATCTTCCCGGACCGGGGCACGAACCCGTGTCCCCTGCATCGGCAGGCAGACTCAACCACTGTGCCACCAGGGAAGCCCAAGTTTATTGTTTTTATAAAGGAAGTTTTAAAGTACCTATATTAAGTCATCCTGTATTGAAAAGAATGTCAAGCTTGTTATCATGATGTGTAACAAAAATGTGTTTTGATTTGTATTTCAGAAACTAAAAAAATAAAATGTTGAGAGAATCTCCCAATTCTTTTTGCAAATCAGACACCCACTTAAGCCTTTAAATCCTTTATAAAGACAATTTCTTTATAAAGACAATTTCTGGGTAGCTCTGAAGTCAATAAAATCAGTGAAGCTTGACCTGCAGCTAAAATCTTTAAAAATAGTAATCTTCTGAATTGCTAATTAAATGTGGAGCAAAAGAAAATTAATAAGTGTAAACTTGATCTCAATTTAGGGAAACATTTTAAATGATTACTAGTCATAAAATCTAATGAACTCCAGGTGACTCTTCAAATTATTTTTTAATTTGAACTTTATGCTGCAAATATTGCTTGAAATAAGTAATCCAAGTGAGTCCACAAACTTCAATTAATTTGGGGTCAGAAACTTAATGACCAGTATCTAAAATGAGTTTTGTAAACGCAAACCGTGTTGTTGATATTCAGACCCTTTTACGTAAGTATTTTGAGTGCTGAGCTTTACGATTATTAATCAGGGAAGCATATTCTTATGGAACTAAACTTTGTTTATTGAATGCCAGGGATAGAACTAATGACAGGGAAAATAATTTCTTTCTAATGCTTTTTAGCATGATCAAAGAGTAAAGTTATATCTAATAGGGCCTGTTAGGGCTGAAGGTATTCATAAGTACTGAGTTTTATTGTCTGAGGTAATAGGCTTTGTGAATGCAAAAGAAAATTCATCTTAGTTCTTTATAATACAGATGGAACCAGGCCTCAGGTAATTTGTAGGCTATTGGCATTTTAAATGAAGTGGCTTAACATTTCAATCATTGATTTGTGTAAACTAAGGATATTGATGGCCTCGGTTATTGATCAGATTGTTACCTGTTCCCTGTAGGAAACCCAATAGAGATGAAGCTGATTCAAGTTCAGCAGGTTTTACAGTTACTTTCAAGATGAACTCAGGAAAGATGACAATTTTAATTGTAGAGCTTAACTGAGAATATAAGATGGAAGAAACAGGTAAATAGAAGAGTGGAAAAAATTACATTCTCAACTATCTGTTGGAGGGAATCCACAGTTTCAGTGAGGTTCTATGAGTGAGATTCAAGATAATTCTGCATTTTACTTTGTAATCTTTGACTTAACAACTTAACTGTATGACCCCAGTGTTTTGATTTCCCAATTTAACTATACCAACTACACTGAATTCATTACATGGCAGCGTCTTCTACTTTCTGTTGCCATATCCTTTTACACTATCAAACCCCCAAAACCTTCTGTTAGCAAGTTTGATATAGTGTGGGAGCTTTCCTTTGGGTGTATGACTAGCTTCACAGTTCTATTGACTGCCTAAAATTGAATGCAGAAATTTTTATGTTCATTTTTCTGGGAAGAGGGTTCAGTAACTTTCGTCAGATTCTCAAAGGGATCTGTGACTTCCCAAAAGGTTAAGGATCCCTGGTTGAGAGAAAAAAGAATGCTGAATCAATTATCAGTAGACCTGGGTTCTACAAAAGTAGAGTACCGCACTTTATAAATGTTTATATCCATTCTCCATTGCAGGCATTAAGACGGTAGAAATCATCTCCATTTTACAGATGAGCAGACACTGAGAGCTAGCACTACAGCCAACACTAAAATCTAGCTTTCCTGGATCCTGATCCATTTTCTTTCTGCCTCTACTCAAAAACAGTGGGCCAAATGGAAGGTACTGTGGCATTTTGATAATGACCCATTAGTTGTAACACCCCACCGACCAAACCCTGTGCTTTTTTTTAAATTCGTGGGTTTGGGGGATGTTTTTTTGGTTTGTTTTCTGGTTTCCCAGAACCTTCATTATCATCTCTGAGTTTTTTGTTTTTAGACCAAAGCTTCAAAGACAAGTGGGATTGAGTCTTCATTGATTGGTTTGAACATTTTGTGAGACCCTCTAACCTGTTTTACAGGTTAAAGGTTGTAAAACCACCTTTTATTACTAAAACTTGGGTTTGTTTCATTGAAATTAGTAGTTTGGTGCAGTTGAAGGAGCATTACACTGGGAATCAGAGAACTTGGGATCTAGTATTGACTTTGTAAAATCTTAGGCAGATCATTTTACCTCATTTTACCTCTCTTCACTCAGGGATTCTCCTCTGGAGATTGGGTGGGGTTCTATAGGAATGACCCAGCTTTTTAAACAACACTTACCCCTTCCTGTCTCCCCCACCAAGAATATAATTCTGCATCATCTCCCACTTCCACCCCATCATTGTCAGGAGTGGGCCATTGTGTGCGTTACTACCCTCAGGTGCACTGAGATTGAAAAAGTTCGAGTACTATTGATCTCAAAGCTCCATTCTAGTTCTTCTTACTGAAAGTTCATCAAACCTGAGTTACAGGCCAGTGTAAAAGCTGCAAATATTAACTTCTCAGCATACAATATTGCGGGGAAAGTTCACTTGGTACTCTAAAGGACATGGGAGATCTCAAATGCATAATTTCTTGGTTGTTGGTCAAGAATTACTATGTTTTACTCCTTTTTTTTTATCATAGATCACTATTATTTGGAGGCCCGCCACAGTGCCGTACAAATTCCAGCCTTCCCTTCAGTCAGCACACTACTGTTGATAATGACGTGCAAGAACTTGTCATAGTTAGTAGAGCTGTGTATTACATGAAGACAAGAGCTAGCTCTGATTCTGCTCACCATTGTATCATCAGCCACAGTATCTGGTCCATAGTACCCATTCAGTAAGTGTCCAGTGGGTGACTGAATAAGCAGATGAATTTGGGGAGAATAAGGACCGACAGACAGCTCCAAAGCTGTTCCATTGACTTTAGCATATCCTAGCTGCTAAATGCTGAAACAAAGAGGTGAGAGAAGTTCCTGGAAGTCTTTTTGGGTGGTGAGAAGTGAATGGTTAAGAAGCCAAGGCTGGTTTGGGATTTCGTTGGGACTACCTGTAAGGTCGGACCTTAACAAACGGCACCACAAAACAGAGGAAAGCTTCAAGTGAGCTCTTATTAGGGAGCGCTCCCGGGCAAGGTTCGCTGGTCCGAGAGAAAGGGGGCCAGAGAAGTCGCGCCCGGGCGAGGGTTGGGCAAGATTTTATAGGGGAAGAAGGGAAAGGGGTGTGGTGAATCTGGGAGGGCGCAGGGTATTCCTAGGCGGGATGTTGAAACACTATGTGTTAGAGCTCCTCCCCCCGAGGCCTGCAGCGACCAGGGAGGAGGCGAGAGAGATGCCTGCGACCAGAGGAAGAAAGATAGCTCTTTTTCGTCGGGTAAAGGGCGGCGTGATTAGCGAGGAAAATTCGGCTTGGCTATACAGTGTGAGTTGTGGGACGAGAGTAACGGGGATACATGGGAAGGGGGAGGAAGAATTGATCTCTTTTGTGAGGGAACCATTGCACCACAAAAACATGCCTGGTGGTGCTTCAACTGATGTGTTTACCGTGAGGGATGAGTTGCAAAGAAACCCAGTGTCAGCTAGACTTGGGCTGCTGCCGTAACAGATGGTGAGATTTTTTTGAATCAAGGAATATGGGGACTTTTAACGGAGAAAAAGGTGGGTCTTGGGAGGTGTGGGAAGTAGAATTGAAGGGCTGGTCGAGCGGGACAGCAGCCAAGGGTGGCCGGCCAGGCGAGGCACATAGAAAGCAGTCGGAGATGTTACCTATTCCTGTGTGGTTGAGTATCTGTACTGCTTGACGGACGAGGGTCAACCAAGAAAAAGGATCCTCTTTGTGTTCGGGGTGAGGTAGTTGGTGTCTTAGGGCTTGTTCTGTTTCCTGGATGGCAGTGGCTTGTTCGCTCAACTGTTGGATAACTTTGGGAATCAAACTGATATATGAGCGAAAGACCCTGATAGAGCCCACGGGGTAGGCATCAGTTGCCCACCGGTAGATTTTTCCTTGTACCCCTTTTACCCATCTTGTGTCCCAGGGATCTTTGATGTTGATGAATAATTGACCCTTGCCATTTGTGGTGAGCAGGTGGGATTGTCGGAGCGAGCTCCTGGTATCTAGTTTTGCCACATGGATGTTACATGAGTGATAGGGGCACCCCCCCCCCATAGGTCTCATTCCACCATTGACAGTAGTCTCGGGTCTGATCGTAAGTGAAGCAGACAGTGGGGGTGGACCATCCCAAGGGAACACCTTCTATGTTAGAGATGGGGATCTGGACTGTTACCAAAGCCTGGCACCCATCTGGTTGGCAGTCTCCCGTGCCCAGGACTCGGGTGTGGGTCCGACCTTTAGCTTGCCATGTCCCGTGGACATGGAAGCGCCATAGGGACATCTGGTGAGTCCTGGGTGGCAGGAGGAGCAGCAGGAGGAGAGACAGGGTGACGGACAAGCCGTAATCTCGTGGGACCCAGCAGTAGGGCCGTCCAAGTCTCTGGAGTTGGGGCCATTTTAAGGCGGGAAACATGGTACCAGGAAGGGTGTCCCAGGAGTTTAGCTGCCGTGGGAGTGGTGAGGATCACCGTATGGGGGCCTGTCCACCGTGGCTTGAGAGATTGAGGGTGTAATTCTTTGAGGAGGACGCTATCGCTGGGTTGTAGAGGGAGAGAGGAAGTTTCAGAGACAGTGACTGTCGGTAGATGACGGTCAGCGTGTTCGCGGAGAAGACGGCGAAGCAGGGAGAGGTAGGGAAGGTAGGAGGCTAGGGGTGGACTCTGGGTTGGTAGGTCGTGAAGGAGGAAAGGGCGGCCGTAAAGTAGTTCAAATGGACTGAGGCCAGTAGGAGTCTGAGGTGAGGCTCGGATTCGGGTAAGGGCTAGAGGAAGCAGGTCGGGCCATGAGACACGGACCTCAAGGGACAGTTTGGTGAGGTGGTCTTTTAAGATCCCATTGGCACGTTCAACCTTACCGGATGCTTGGGGGTGGTAGGGGATGTGGAGTTTCCAGGTGATCTGGAGAGCCTCTGATACTTGTTGAACCACCTGAGAGACAAAGGCGGGTCCGTTATCCGACCGAATGGAGCCCGGCAGACCAAACCGGGGGATGATGTGTTCAAGCAGGACGCTGGCGACTGTGTCTGCCGTTTCTCGAATTGTTGGATAGGCCTCGATCCAACCTGAAAAGGTGTCAATGTGAGTGAGCAGATATCGGAAGCGTTTGCAGCGGGGCATATGGGTAAAGTCGATCTGCCAGTCTTCACCAGGCTGATGTCCACGCATCTGGTGTGTAGGAATTCGGGGCCGTAGGCCTCCTTGTGGGGAGACGGATGCGCAGGTTTGGCAGGCCATGTGAGTCTTTGAGATGGCCTCTCTAAGTCCTGGCAGATGAAAGAGGGGGTCCAAAAAACGGAACATTGCTTTTGGACCAATGTGTAAGGATTTATGGATGTCTGATAGGAGGCCGGCTGCTTGGGCCAGAGGTAGGGCAATTTTGTTGTCTATAAAAATCCATCCTTTGTTGTCTTTGTGTCCCCCTTTTGATAGTAAGGCAGCTTCCTCGTGCGGGGTATATGTGGGTTGGGTAGGACTGGTAAAAAATAGGAGTGGAGCTGGAGGATCCCCTTTTGTAAGCTCTCGGGCCACGGAATCGGCCTTCGAGTTACCTTGTGCTATTGGGTTGGATGGGAGTTGATGACCCCTGCAATGGATAATTGCTACTTCTTTAGGAAGCTGGAGGGCCTCCAGGAGTTTTGCAATAAGGGAAGCGTTGACCACTGGGGATCCCTTAGTGGTCAGAAATCCACGTTCCCTCCATAGTGCTGAGTGGCTGTGTGCAATGAGAAAGGCATATTTAGAGTCTGTGTAGATGTTAACCCTTTGGTCTTTGGAAAGATTAAGGGCTCGTGTAAGTGCGACTAGTTCAGCCTTTCGGGAGGTCGTTCCTTCTGGGAGGCTGTTAGCCTCGATAATAGTTGAGATAGTTACCACCGCGTAGGCTGCCCGTCGGCGCCCGTCAGGACCTAGTATCGAACTACCGTCGCCAAAGAGATTGCGGTCCGGATTTGAAAGAGGGGTGTCAAAGAGTCCCTCTCTTGGTGGTTTGAAGGCTTCTGTGACATGAGGGCAGGAATGGGATTGGAAAACCCCCAGTGCCAGAGACAGGCAGGAGGGAAGCCGGGTTCAGGCGAGGGGAGAGATCAAGAGAAATAGCTGGGTTTTCAATGAATAGTAGGTGGAACTCCTGGATGCGGGAGGGGCCCAGGAGGGAGAGAGACTTGTGGCCTAGGAGGTCGACCAGCCGGTGGGAGGAAAACACGGTTAGCGGGTGGGCCAGAGTCAGTTTGAGTGTTTGTTTGGTCAGTTCGGCTGCCGCTGCTAGGGCCCGAAGGCACGGTTGCCATCCCCGAATGGTTGGGTCTAGCTGTTTGGAGAGGTAAGCCACGGGGCGGTAGGAAGGCCCTACAGGCTGGGCAAGGAGTCCAGTGGCTATTCCGGCCCGTTCATCCACAAAAAGTTGAAAAGGTCGGTTTGGGTTGAGCAGAGAAAGGGGAGGAGAAGATATCAGAGCGTTACGGAGGGTGAGAAAGGCCTGTCGAATGGCGGAAGGAGAGGTGAGGGGTCCTTGAGGGGTTTCTTTAGCGGCTAGATATAAGGGTTTAGTGAGGAGAGCAAAGTTAGGGATCCAGTGTCGGAAAAATCCTATGAGGCCCAAAAAGGAGAGAATTTGTTCCGCTGTTTCCGGGGGCTGGAGTTCACGGATAATCTGGGTGCGGTCGGCTGTTAGACCTTTTGTGGTAGGGGTAAGGTGGAGCCCCAGGTAGGTTACAGAAGATACAGATGACTGAGCCTTGGCTGGGGAGACCC
>NW_020171994.1:2249256-2250024 GCF_003031525.2 Neophocaena asiaeorientalis asiaeorientalis
ATATTGAAGGAGTGTGCTGGGGGTAAGGGAGCAGGAAGTGAGGTCCCGTGCCAGCGCCTGACCGAAGAGGTGAGGACTGTCGCGGGAGCCCTGGGGAAGAACTGTCCAGGTGAGCTGACTGGAAGTACGAGTATCCGGATCCGTCCAGGTAAAGGCGAAGGGGAAATAGGAGTCGGGATGTAGGGGGATAGTGCAAAAGTCATCTTTGAGATTCAGAACCGTAAAGTGGGTTGTGGATGGGGGCATATGGGAGAGCAAGGTGTATGGGTTTGGTACTACTGGGTGGAGAGGAATTACGATCCATGGGAGATGGCCGGCCTTAGGGGCGGCTACAAGAGCTTGGGTTTGGAGGGCTACCTTCTGGTGCATCCGAGCCTGTCGGCTGGATTCTGCCAAATCCTCACGGCCGTTATAGACTTTAAAGGCCATTTTTACCAGGTCTCGAATAGGGGTTTGAGGGCCGTCTTCTGCCCGTTTTAATTTCTTTCGGATGTCCGGGGCTGATTGGGTGATAAAATGGGTGGCTAGGACCGCTGCCCCTGCCGGGGTGTCGGGGTCCAGCCGGGTGTAGAGAGTTAAGGCCTCTGTAAGGCGATTGAGAAAGGTAGCTGGATTTTCGTTAGGTCCTTGGGTTCTCTCTTTTAGTTTTTCAAATTCGACTACCTTATGAGCGGCGGCCTGCCTGCCAGCCAGGAGGCATTGGATCATGAGGTCGTGTTTACGACGGCCATCTTGGCCATCCTGGTAAGTCCAGCCTGGATCGGTGCC
>NW_020171994.1:2250105-2289667 GCF_003031525.2 Neophocaena asiaeorientalis asiaeorientalis
CCTAATCGCTTTTCTATTTGAGAGAGATCTTGGAGAGAAAAGGGAACGTGACCTCTAACTAATCCTTGCGCTCCTGCCACCTCCCTCAGAGGGCAGAGGAGATTTGAATCTTGGGAGTCGTGAGAGCGTGTGTGTGCACTGATTGGCGAAACAAGGGGCGTGGGAGGAGAAACCGTCGAGGGTTGGGGGGAGGAGGAGGGACCGCCTCAGGGTAGGGTGGAGGTTGGAGAGGAGCTCTGGAGGGGGGAGAGGCGAGAGATTCGGGAGAGAAACAAGCCGTCGGCGACGGAGATCTTGGGAGAAACCAAGGGCTGTAAAATTGGCTAGGAGACACCCCAGGGGCGTCTTAGAAATGAGTAGAGGTTCCCTGGTTGTCTCCCGGGGGAGGGGAGGAGCGGCCCGCGCGGTAACCCGCGGGGCTTGGTACCCCTCCCGGGTTTCGGCGCCAAATGTAAGGTCGGATCTTAACAAACGGCACCACAAAACAGAGGAAAGCTTCAAGTGAGCTTTATTAGGGAGCGCTCCCGGGCGAGGTTCACTGGTCCGAGAGAAAGGGGGCCAGAGGAGTCGCGCCCGGGCGAGGGTTGGGCAAGATTTTATAGGGGAAGAAGGGAAAGGGGTGTGGTGAATCTGGGAGGGTGCAGGGTATTCCTTATTTGGTGGTCTTTTCGGGTATCCTGGGGGACCGTTCGTCCCGCCCCTCGAAAGGCGGGAAGGCTGGGCCGGGTTCAAAGTCCCCAGGTCAGTTCCTGGAACTGGGTGGTCCGGAATGTCTCCAGGGCAGTTTCTGGAACTGGGTGGTCCGGAGAATTTTGTTCTGATGCAACCTGTGAATCTGATTGTGTTCCCCTGCCTCGGGCCAGTTGGCCTTACACTACCCACTTAACTTTTAACTACCTGTAGCAAAATAAATCAGGTAGTACCTTATCTGAGTGAGAATTAAGCTGAAACAATTTGGTCGAAGCTTAAGCTATCAGAATATTTGGGTAATGACCTATTCCATTACTTATCTTCTGATCCACTGATGAATAAGCAGGAAAAAAAAAACTTTCTTTTGTTCCCTTATTGGAAATCTCTTGTACATAGGAGTCCATTTTCCTGCCCAAGTAAAATTTAGTGAACACAATTTTGTTACGATTCTGTATTTTATACAGTCTCAGGATTCATCACAAACATAAATATATGGTATATTATGGATGTACTAATAGAAGATTAAGGAGACTGGGATAAAAGTTGCACTGACCCAGAGTGGCCTTATAAGTAGGTGGAGTAGTTAGATGGTAACCCACATGGTTTGATTTGAGAGGGGCTGAGAAAGCTTCTTTCTTCAGGAATATCTCCCCTCTGGATTGTTCCAATGCTTGAAATTCCACCATTTTTATTATCTTTGGATTAAAGAATTATCTGTCTTCAAGAGTCCCCTCTTAGGGACTTCCCTGGTGGTGCAGTGGTTAAGAATCCGCCTGCCGATGCAGGGCACACGGGTTCGATCCCTGGTCCGGGAAGATCCCACATGCCGTGGAGCAACTAAGCATGTGCACCACAACTACTGAGCCTGCAGTCTAGAGCCTGCGAGCCACAACTACTGAGCCCACATGCTACAACTACTGAAGCCTGCGCGCCTAGAGCCCGTGCTCCGCAACAAGAGAAGCCACAACAATGAGAAGCCCGCACACTGCAACGAAGAGTAGCCCCGGCTCACCGCAACTAGAGAAAGCCCGCGCACAGCAAGAGACCCAACACAGCCAAAAATAAAATAAATTAAAAAAATTTTTTTAAAAGACTTCACTTAGAAGGAAGTCAGACACAAAAAAGTGCATACTGTATGGTCCTATTTATATGAAGGTCAAGAAAAGGCAAAGCTACTCTCTAAGGATGGAAAACAAATCAGTGGTTACCTGGGTCCAGGGTGATGGTGGGATTGCACAAAGGGACACAGGAAACACTTTGGGATGATGGAAATGCTCCATTTAGATTATCACGGTGGTTTCATGGGTGTATACATCTGTCAAAACTCATCAAATTTTACACTTGAAATAGGTGCAGTTTATTGTACATAATGTATATATCAATAAAATTATTTATAAAAGATTTACCTTAGGATCATTAAAATAATATTTTTATTGAGTATTACTTATTGAACCTTAAAATAAGATTTAAAATCTGATTGATTACACAGATGAAAAAGTCTACCGGTAAATTTCTTCAAAGTGAGATGTGGGTAAAAAATGATCAATAGAAAAGATTTTCAACAGGTGAAGAGGTGATATCAATGCATTTTAGTTAATATTAAGCATGTATACAAGATTGATATCTCTTTATTAATGTGAAATATCCCAACAGTAAAATAGATTAATTAGTTCCGATTATCCAAAATAGATCTTAAGTGTTCATTTAGAACAGTTTCCTAGTCTGGCCCTTCCAAAGTAGATAGCATCAGACAGTGTGACAACATAATAGCTCATGCAAAGCTAAATTGTACATCACCTGTAGTATCAATATTTTGTATTCATTGAAGGAAAAGTGTATTTGGAATTGTTTGCCTGTACGTTATTTTGCATTTAAAAATTGGGTTATTTTAAAATTTTGCTGTGCTCAGATATTGGATAGCCGGTGGTTCTCTGGGAAATCTAATATGATAAATGAAGCATTAATTTTAAGACCTAGTTTTAAATGCTATGTACCAATTAATATGTACCCTTTATTTCCCTCTGGAATTGTAAGGAATTTTTTTCCAATCTATGAGATAATGCTGGTGAATTCTTTTCTTAGTGGTCAATGTGAAAATGAATAGGGAAGCTCTGTCAACAACAAATCCTAGAAATAATATTGAATCCAGTTAATGCCACCTTGTCATGTGTGCATGTGGAATCTCAAAGAGTAGCTAAAAATAGAGAAGTAAGATTGTCTGAAATAAGACACACATGTTGTAAAACACCTTCAACTGAGTTCAAAATCATTTGTCATTTAATTAGTTGTGTTTACATGTTAGTCAAATTGTAAGTACTCTATACTGGTAATGCAGGAACCCTTGCATTTATTTAGTAGTTATCTTGACCTGTCTGTTTTGGATTGATGGTAGGAGCACCTTGTTAGAAGAGGGTTGGTCAGAATGGAGGGAGGTGGTGGGTTAGTTAGGTCAGCTGAATTCCAAACGCCAGTAATGGGTTCCTTAGTGATGAACGCTACTCAGGCCACGGGCCTATGTCTTAATCACCCCCTCTCCCTTATCACAGAAGGGCTCAACTACAATCGAGGGCTCCGGTTCCTGCTGTGGCTCCAGCTTGATCTCAAGCTCAGGCGCTGGGGCAAGCTCAGGCCCTGAGGCCAGCTCCAGGGCGGGCTGCAAGGCAGGCTCAGGCTTGGGGAGAGGCTTGTGATCTGGCCCCAGGGTGGTATTAGGCTCAGCCTCACGGATGGCAGATGGCAGAGTTGCTTCTATTTGGATGACATCTTCATCTGGTATTGTCTCACACTCTGCACTTTGGTTTACTTTTGTCATTGGTCTGCAGGAAGAAGGCCCAGGGAAGAACAAGTTAGGGTTTGACATCTCACATGGAGCCATAGGCTCTGTAGCCTCAGTGACCATAGGTCCCGAACTGTTCAGGACCTCTGTGATTTCTGATAGTCTGACTTACTGTCAGACCACGGGTCTCCATTTGGGGTGCAGAAAGGTTAGGTCTCAACAATACAATGAGAGTTCAAGAAAGACAAACCAGTGTTTAAGAGGTGAGAAAACTTATGAGGTTGAAAGGGCCTAAAGTTCTAATAAGGTCTTTGGCCAAATTCATGGCTCTGGTGCATATCTAGCACCCACTCCATCTAGCACAATGCTTGGCACTTGGTTGTGGAAGCACAGAAATGGATAAGAAATAACATTTGATAAGAAATAACAAAGTGGTCAAGAGCCTGGGCCCTCAGCACTTTTGCTTCCATGGGCCCCTTGTTCCATAAAATAAACATTAAAAATTACATTTTATCACTCTTG
Organism: Neophocaena asiaeorientalis asiaeorientalis; assembly: GCF_003031525.2. Taxonomy (NCBI): domain Eukaryota; kingdom Metazoa; phylum Chordata; class Mammalia; order Artiodactyla; family Phocoenidae; genus Neophocaena; species Neophocaena asiaeorientalis. The sequence goes on from NW_020171994.1 coordinate 2,254,094, forward strand.
GTAGAAGGACAAGTATATTAATATATTAAAACATTTTCTTAACCCTAAAAGGATTGTCGTGGCAGTTAAATGAGTTGATACACATAAAATGCTTAGCACAGAGTCTGGCACACAGCGCTCAGTACATGATAGCCATCACCATTCTTTTATAAAAGCAGTGAGGGTGAGCAGAAAGATGCCTCTATATCTTATGCTAAAAGGAGTGCTTAGGAAGAGCTGACTGAAAGAGATAGGCCTGAGAAATGTCTATTCAAGTAAAGGCAACAAAGTAAGGTCTTACTGGAGTTCTGTGGTGGGTTTAGAATTTCTCTTCCTTTTCTTCCCCTTCGCTTTTGCCTTGTTCCTCGCGAAGCACACCACAGAGAAGATAATGGCAGCACCTATTAGGGTACCCACCATGGCCCCGACAATGATTCCAACTTCTGGATCTGGAGGACACAAGCGGCTGGTTAGTAAAGTGGAGCATAGTGTCTGCCTCATCCACGTGCATTCGTGACCAGTGGGGAATATCCAGGGCATTCATATAGTGGGAAGGTGCCTTGTATAGGCTGAGAGCATGGAAACCCCTAGAACTCTTTCAGCTGGACTCATAGTGGGAGAAGAAAGGTGACTGGCTTGACTATGTAGCCTTCCCATTCACATTTACACACATAAAGAAAAAAGAATATGCCAACTTGGGGGAGGTGGGGTCGCTTTAGAAATGCGGTTTCAGACTTCCCTGGCGGTCCAGTGGTTAGGACTCTGTGCTTCCACCGCCGGGGGTGTGGGTTCGATCCCTGGTCGGGGAACTAAGATCCTGTGGCACGGCCCCCCCGAACTAAAAAATGCGGTTTGGAGAAGTAAGTCTTCACCGTGCATTTGCTTGGGCAGTGAGAGAGACACGATGGAGCTGCAATCCGGTCACCAGAGAAATGTCTGTTACAGGCAGGGACATTTCACCAGGCTTTCCCAAAGCATGGGTGAAGTAGTTCCCTAAAAACCTTCTCTTCCATAGATTCCATGCTCACCAAAGGGCCTCATGCATTCTGGCCACTGGGAAGGGATATGCCCATTTCCATAAACAAGCATCTGGTTTATTAGATCAGTCTACGGAAAAACTTAATGAGTGTGAAATGATCCAGCTGAGCGCCAGACCTTCAAGCACTGAGGTACTGTCCCCAAGAGACCATGTCTGGATTCCAGGTGGGCCCATCCCCATCGGCCTCCCTTCAAGCAAGGATGAATATCTTATACTCAGATGAAAGGCTAGTTGAGTTGCCTGATCATTCTTTTAACTTTCTATGATTAAAGGAATACATGTGCCTCGTTTAGAAAGTCAAACAGTTCTACTAGGCTTCTAACAACAACAAAAAAAATCAGCAGTTCCTTTCTCCACTCCTTCCCATCCCTAAGTCCCACCACAAGAGGAATTTGCCCCCATGTTTCTATTACACTTGTTCTAATATGTTCTGCCTTTTCCAAATTTTGTCATTTTCTATTGGCTTCCTACTCTGGAGGTTGAAGATTTAACTCTCTTACACCACTCCCCTCACATCACGCCATATTCTCCTAATATAACATAAGGTATCGTTAAATCAATGTTTGCAGTATTATGACCATGTAAATATTGTTCACAGCTGCAGAACATAGTATGACTCTTTCTTGTACAACATTTTTAAAATTTCCCCAAGGTTAGTAATTGCCTCATTTGGGGATTTATGGGTTTTTTAATGTATTATTACTAATCCCCAAAATTTCTAGCAAAAGTCTTTTCAGTAGTTTCAAACACATCAGCTAATCTATCGGTTTCTTATGTTGTTGTTGTTTCCTCCCTTGGAGACATCCCTTCTGGAGTCCTCCACCTTCCTCCCTGAGCGTCGACTGGTTGCCCTCCTAAGCCTGCTGCTCTGCTGTCATCCTTCAACCTTCCTTTTACCCTCATCCTAATTTTAAAGATAAAGAAGCAGGCTTTGCAAGCTCCATCTCAAATAGCACTTCGTTGGTAAAGCTGGCCCTGGTTCTATAAGCATAATTAGTTGTTTCTTCTTTGGCATCCTATAGACCCTGTGCAGACCTCTGTTATAACATTTAACAAATTTTAGTGTTTGTGCCTCTAGCTAATCTGTGAGCTCCTTGAGTGTAAGACATATATCTTATTAATGTCTGAATCTCCATCGCCTAGGACATTCCCTGACATACAGTAGATAGTCAGTGAAGCTTTGAGGAAGGGAGGGATGGCGGGAAGGAGGGAGACAGGAAGTCAAGAAGGCAGGAAGGCAGGAAGGAAGCCAAATGCTAGACATCATTGAAAAGAGGATTCAAAAGGAAGCAAGGCTCAAGTACAAATCTGAGGAGTCTCTATATCTGCAATATGACTGTACCTCTAGAAAGGCAAAAAGAGATTGGGGAAGATATGGAGAAAAACAGCAGAAATGATCAAGGGAGCAGGGACAGAATGGGACCACAAAAAAGGACACACAAAGAGATGAAGTTTCCAGCCATAAAAAGAAACGAAATTGAATCATTTGTAGTGAGGTGGATGGACCTAGAGTCTGTCATACAGAGTGAAGTAAGTCAGAAAGAGAACAACAAATACCGTATGCTAACACATATATATGGAATCTAAAAAAAAAAAAAACAAAACAGGTTCTGAAGAACCTAGGGGCAGGACAGGAATAAAGACGCAGATGTAGAGAATGGACCTGAGCATATGGGGAGGGGGAAGGGTAAGCTGGGACAAACTGAGAGAGTGGCATGGACATATACATACACTACCAAACGTAAAATAGAGCTGAAAGTGATACGAAAATGATGGAGTTGGAAAATATCTGATTCCGGACAAATAAAAGGAAGAAAGCCCAGCTTCATAGGAGAATAATAATAATCCAATGGAAATGGGCCCCCCTGGATATGGTATATATTAAAATCACAGATTCAAAGGAAGTTTGAAAAAATGAATAAATGACAGGATCTGAAATGTAATGAAGTGATCCTTGAGAGGTGTAGCAAGATATCCCTTGTGAGAACTTGCCCCCTAACTGGCCCAATTTGACAATCTCAGGCCCTCAAGTCTATGCTTAGTAACTAGGCACGTTTGAACTGGAAGGTTGAGGTTTAGAGGCATTGTGACTCTGCCAGTTACAAACTGAATGACCCTGAGCAAGTCACTTACCTCCCTGAGCTTTAGTTTCCTTTTCAGTAAAGTGAAGCTTAACAGTATATTCTGCCTCCTAGACGGGGTGATTGTAGGACTGAGTGGGATAATGCTCACGGCACGCGGCCAAGCGTCCGGCACATATTTTGTGCTCCGCAATATTAGCCACTCTGAATGTAGGTGCAAGTGTCGTTACTACTATTATTATTAGAGGCAGATTTCAGCAAATTAGTGAATAACTGGAAAGTTTGTGAGCTCCATGTTTGACACAGATTGCTATAGCTTCACCTGGATCTACCAACAGCATCACAAAGAAAATTCAGCCTCGTACTATGAATGAGGCTGTTGTTTTACTTTCTGGAGATTTTGTGAGGGTTAAGCAAATTAATTTTTGTAAACAGTTTGAAGCAGCATGTGGCATATATTAAGTATTATGTAAGCATTAGATATTAGGATGGCCATCCACCATGTCAACCTATAAATAAAGCACCAAAGTCTCCAGTCAGCAAGGACTAACCAGGGATTCTAATTAATTTACTTGATTGGCATACTTGACTTAAGGAGAAACTGTTAAAGTTATATGATCAACTCACGTGAAGAAGTTAGGTCAATTTCACAGGAACTATTGCCAAGGTTGTTGATAGCGGTGCACAGGTAATAACCTTGTACAAAATTGGTCAGATTTCCAATAAACAAAATCCCGGTGGCTGGGTCTGTCAAAACCAGGAAATAGCATTTTGAAATCTCTTATGTGGGTAGAGATCATGTGAATGTAGCAGATCATTCAATGCCCACCCACTTCCTCACATTGGCCTCTCTTTCTTGAGATGTCCAGGGTCCAACTAGACCCCTGGAGACTCCCATCTGGGACGATGCCTATTTTCTCCATACCCACCACCTGTGAGCCAAAAATGGTCTTGGTTTCTAGAAGTTGGGGAGAAGACCAGAGGACAGCCATCTTGATGAGAGATTGACATTCTTTGTACATTCTCCTCCCAGAAAACTCGAAGATTGTGCTCTAAGGACAATCATCCAGTCACACACACATGCTGTCGACCAAGCCCACACACCAGGCCTTGCCAGGGGCAGCAGAGGGCTATACTCACTGAAGGTTTCTTTCACTGGGACGATGTCTCTTCCTTCAAGTTTATACCAGTAGTACACCGGGGAAGGTGTTCCAAGCACAGAGAGGCAAGTAAGAGATATAGGATGACCAGTTTCTGGTATTCCTTGGATGCTGCAAAAGGGCTTAGAAGGTTTGACTGTAAGGCAATGACAAAGAGTAAAAAATCCTGCATGATGAATGGCAGTCTGTACCAATTTTAGTCACTTCCTCGCGTTCATTTTGTAGAGTATGTATACTTATTTTTTAATCTTTAGAAACTTATTTTGACAGTTTTCTAGCTGTACCACCAGGTGGGAGTAGAGCACTTCAGGTACAAAAACCTTCTGTCACTGGGCCATTAATATTCTAATAGCATCCATTCTATCTGCCTGCTCCCCAGATTCATAACCATGAATTTCTGCATTGTGTGTTAAAATATGCCTTTATTAAAAAACAACTAGGAACATAGTTTATACTTTGGAAGCACAGTCTTAAAGGAAAACAGAACCCTTAAATACTTTGAGATAACTGGTTACTTATTCTTTTTAAAACGTTTTATTAATGCCATATTTTTCCTTTGTGAGTCATTTTTTGGCATTTATTCTTCTGGGGGTGACACAAAATAGAGGGTTTGAATTTGCCCGTGTCCCTCATCGAGAGGGGAAACCCATTGCGGGGGAGGGGTGTGCTACAGGGCACTGAAATCTTGATTCATCCTTCATGCCACAAGCTCTTACTTGAGTGCCTTCTGTGTGCCCAGCACTGGACTAGGCACCAGAAATTCAAAAGTGACTCTGACACAGTTCTGAAGTAGGGTGGGGGAGTGGTAAGAGATTAGGCTAGAGAGCAGTGAGGCCATAGATTAGGGGGCTTCGTGTTTCATGTATTTTATACTGAGAGCAGCAGGACCACAGAAGGAATTTAAGCAGGGGAGGGATGATGATCATTCTAACGTTTTAGATGAATTGCTCTGACTCCAGGGCTTCCTGAGCCAAGGGACAGGAGGAGACAGATTCAAGCCGTATTAAGAAGTCGAGAGGGCTTGAGGACCAGCTGGATCTGTGGCATGAGGAAGAGGGTGGGCTCAGTGATTACTCCCAGGTTCCTGATTTGACAGCTGGGTACATGATCTTGCCATCCCCTGAGATAAATACAGGGTTAGGGTTAGGGTGAGGGTGAGGGTTAGGGTTAGGGTGAGTAGCAGGTTTTCGGGGAAGTAGTGAGGAGGAGGAAGGGGCGATGATGAGGTCAGTTTGGGATATACTGAGTTTCATCTGCGTATGGGGAACTCCTGTGGGAAGCTGAGAATCTGATTCTCCTCACTTATCTTACTGCTCACAGCTTATTCTATCCTCAGTCTGACTTATAGACAAGGATCTGAATCGATACTTTCCAATTCACCTTCCTTAATTTGGATATAAAACACTCCAAAGGCATAGATTCTCTGCCTTAGGCTAGTTAGACCCTAAATGCTCCAGGATGCCCAGCTCTCTGGCTCTTACTTGGGAGGCAGCAGTTAAGAGCACAGCTCTGGATCCACACCGAACACTGCTCCACAACTTTACCCTAGATGTATTTAGGCAAGTAACCTAACATAGCCAAACCTCAGTTGATTCATCTGTAAAATGTGAACAAGAGATTACCTGGCCTCCAGCTAATCCAAATATATTGTATTTATATAAATAAAATAATGTATATAGTATCATACACGTGGAATTGCTGTTGGCCACAGGCAGGAATGAACTCCTGCTGCCACATTTCCGACCTTGCCACTGATAATCTTCCAATCTCAGACTCTAACCCACTGTACATGTGAGCAGGAAAACAGATGGATATAGCTATAGTTCTTTGAAAATTTCACAATCCCTTCTTGTCTTTTAATTGAAGTGTACTTGATTTGTGATTTTCTGTTATAGTTTCAGATGTACAGCACAGCAGTTCAGTATTTTTGCAGATTATGCTCCATTATAGGTTATGATAATGGGTATAAGTCCCTGTGCTCTACAGTATATCCTTGTTGCTTATCTATTATATATATAATAGCTTGTATCTGTTAATCCCACACCCCTAATCTGTCCCTCCCCCTTCCCTCTTCCCTCTGATAGCCACTAGTTTGTTTTCTATGTCTGTGAGTCTGTTCTGCATATACATTCATTTGTATTATTTTTTAGATTCCACGTATAAATGATATCCAGTATTTGTCTTTCTCTGTTGGACTTATTTCACTAAGTATAATATTCTCTAGGTCTGTCCATTCTGCACAGCAGTATTCCATTCTTTTTTATGGCTTAGTAATATTCCATCGTGTGTATGTACCATACCTTCTTAAGCCAATTGTCTGTTGTGCCATCCCTTCTTTTAAACAGGTGTCTTTTAATTAAAAGAAGTCTTTTTCTGTTTAGCTCTTTATTCTTTCTTTTTTTAAATAAATTTATTTATTTATTTTTGGCTGCATGGGGTTTTCATTGCCGCGCGCAGGCTTTCTCTAGTTGCAGCAAGCAGGGGCTACTCTGCATCGTGATGCATGGGCTTTTCACTGTGGTGGCTTCTCTTGTTGCGGAGCGTGGGCTCTAGGCACACGGACTTCAGTAGTTGTGGCTCACGGGCTCTAGAGTGCAGGCCCTGTAGTTATGGCACATGGGCTTAGTTGCTCCTCAGCATGTGGGATCTTCCTGGACCAGGGATCGAACCCATGTCCCCTGCATTGGCAGGCAAATTCTTAACCACTGTGCCACCAGGGAAGTCCCTCTTTATTCTTTCTTACTGTTGATTTCCTCAGATGGAGATAACTCCTTGGATTTGCCTACCCTAAATAGACTAGGCTATTTAACCAGAAATCCAGTGCACCTATCACTAGATTTAGATATTGCCTTTTTTAAAAACATGGTGATTTTATTCCACTATAAGTGGAATAGAAAATCTGAACCGAAAATTAAATGGGGGTGCTTCATCACGAAGCCAGACCCCAGGGCTTGAACTAATTATGGACAAAACCCTGGAATTACTTGCATTCATTTCTTGAGCCCAGAATCAAACCCAGATAGGCATTTTTTAATTTTGCTGAACACATTTTTCTTTATTTTTTATTAACCAAACACTTAGTAAATCACTTTGAACCACATCCCAAACCCATATATTTTCTAAGACTACTGATTCAGTATTGAATTGACATTTCATCCAGTTAAAGTCCCCGACAGAACTTGGATGTTTTACTGGCAAAGCCACTGATCTACCATTTAGCTTTATTGCTTTCTACAGAATTGGGATGGGAAGAAGAGGCTCACCTCAGAAAATTAATGAAAATGCTTCAGTGTGTTCTCAAACCTTCTCTAAATTCATCATTTTCTTTTTATGTGCCAAATTGCAGAAGGAAGATGATGCTCCTTCCAAATGCATACAAAATAATTATTCAAACTTCTGTTGGGTACTTTTCAGAGATTCATTTTCTAAGGCTATCATACCTAATGGAAGTCTCTCAATTGAATGGTCGTCCAAACCACCTGGGCCTTTGTGCATTGCTGTCTCCTTCACCTAAATCGTGCCCTGCCACCTCAGCCCCTCTTCTGCCTGACACGCTCTTGCATATCCTTCAACATTCAATGCAGAAGTCACTTTCTCCAGGAAGCCTTCTCCAGTTCCCCCTGCACGGCTTTATGCCCTTTCCCCTGTGATCTCCCAGCTCTCCTCTCCTCCCTCCACTGTAAGCTTATGTTATATATCTGCCTCCCCCACTAGACTTTGAAGTTTAGGAGGGCTGGGAGCTGAACTCTGACATCTTTCCGTCTCCATTGCCTACCATGGTAACTGAACATGTGTTCAGGGTTTGCCGAATGAATTTATGCACGAATGAGTGAATGCATGGGATCTATGTCTACCACTGGGTTATGAAAAGTCTCCGAAAGATGCATTGCTAGGAAGAGCAATATTTAAGGAAATATCAATACTTTTCTCCTCAGTTGGTCTCCCTTACACACTTGCCGCTACCATGCCCCACCCCTCAGTAAGGGCAAGCAGAACAGGCACTCATGTGCAAAGAATTTGAGAACTGCAAGCAGCCTCTGCAAATTTTAGAGGAAATATCAGCCTCAAAATTTCCAGAAAGCATAAATTTGTGGAATGCCTTTGTTCTTAGCCTAATTAATAAAAATAGGATTTTGAGAGTTCCCAAACAAAGAAATCCACAGAGCCTTCTGTCTCTTATCTTGCCTGGATACTGGATGCTTAAGGAAAAGTCATGGCACAGTCATTGCAAGAACAACTGACCCAAAGATGCATGGGAAAAAAAAACTTAGAGAGGAAATGACCCTCAACTTCTTATGGAAGTTGATTGGGGACTCTCTGAACTTTAAGAATATTAACCACCCTAACGTTACCTCAGGGCTATTTCCAAGCTCAGAGAAAAAGAGGCTTGGCTTCTTTAGGTTGTTTCTGGTCAGAAGGACAACCCAGAGCCAGGGAGTAACAGAAAAACATTAGAGGACTAATCCCTCAAATTCTATGAACACTGAATCTCCAGCATATCATTTGATTCTCATAACGATAATATGACAGGGCAGGAATTTCAACCCCATCTCAAAATGGCCAGAGAAAGGTGGACTGACTTGTCTGAGGCCACTGAGTAGCAGAGTAAGAGCTAGAACCTAGGTCTTCTGACTCCCAGCCTGATGTGCTAGCATCTATTCCACACTGGAACATCAACTCTCCCAGGAAAGGGCTTGTGTATACTTCTCTTGTCATCCCCTTTACCCCAAAGCCTAGCACAGGGTACAGCAAAATAAAAACATGATAGAGTCATCCCGTTCCTAGAAATCAGCTCTTGATTACCTTTTCTTCTTTTCCAGGTGGGTAGATGCAGTAGCAAGCCTCACAGTAAATAGCTGGTTCTTTTTAGGCATCACCTGGGCAGCAAGCTCAGACACAACTTGACAGCTGTTTCCCCCAGGTAGGACTGGCCCTAATTGGAGGTTCCCTCGGAAAGAGTTGCTAGTGGTCATATAGTGGGACTGTGCATTTTCCCATCTGTTCTCATCGTATCCTTCAGAGATAGGGATCCAGGAAATGGTCATCTATTGCTATCTGTCATGTTGGCAGCCCTTTTGGTTTGACAATTGTTTCAACATGTTTTATGAGTGATTTCTCAGTGTTACTCTGTGGGTTGGGTTTGTGGTGTGTCTTTATTTTCCCGATAATAAAAGGAGCAGGGAGGATATTTACCCTGGGGCTTAATTGGTACCAATAACTCACTGCCCTAGCTCATTCAATTCCTAAGTTGCTGCAAGAAGAGAAAAAGCAGAAAAAATTGTCCATACCTAACACACTGACGTTGAGGGTGCCTTGATTTTTGCCGGAAAAGTCAGGGGGGTTGTTAACATCGCAGACGTAGATGCCACTATCTGCTGGTTGCATATGCGAAATAGTGATGGATGCGTTACCTGGAGCATTGGACCCTACAATGCGATCTTTAAATTGCCCGATGGCTGTAGCTTGTCCACCTTCAGAATAGTAAATCTAGGACAGAAAATGACAGAAATGAGAACTGGACAGTGTCCGGGGCTAGGATAAGCTACGTGGAAGTTCCCCCTATCCAATGTTACCTACTTTGACATTGAATGAAAAAAGGAAGCAGTATCCGCCCCCCACCCCTGGTAAGGAACAGGTCCCTGTGGCAAAAGTTTCTCAGCGCAGTGGGACACTTTAGCTTTCTCACAGCATTGCACAGCCACGACCTCATTTGTGCTCAAAGCAGCTCTGTGATGTCGTCAGGGCAGGGAGATATGCATATCTTATAGACAGTAGGCAGCTGGAGCTGACAGAATTCAACTCCTAAGCTTAGGCTAACAGATCAAGATGCTCACCTGATGAGTCTACCTAGAGGAAACTCATTATATAGGACACAAACATCTGATAGGAAAACCAAAAGCATCGTCTTTCCTACTTGATAAACATTTTTGATTTCGGTTTACTTTACCCAGTGGGATTATCTAGAATATCTGATTTCCCTAAAAGAATATTCACGCTCCTTACATGCATATTCCTTTGGGTAAGCAAAACTGAGTTCATCCTGTTTGTTAGAAGAATAACATTTCAGAGCAGAGAGGCTCCTGAGAAACCATCTGGCCCCATCGCTTCATAGTGGTGGTGCGAGAATGAAGCAAAGTAACTTAGCCAAGGGCCTAGGAAGTGCTTGGTCAATGGTAGCTGCTACCTTTCTCCCCACACAGCAGGAGGCAGAACTGGAATTATTACTGCTTTTAGACAAATAAGGACACTCAAACACAGAGATTAAACGACTCACCCAAATCCATAAAGATTTATTTATTATTATTATAATTTACTAGATTTAAGAAAGATCTTGATTATAGTCCCATCTCTGTTAAAGAATATGGATATTCAGATCATAATGGCAACTGTGGAAGCAGCATGGTGTGATGGAAAGAGACCTGGTCTAGGAGTAAGAAAACCTGGGGTTTATTTATTTATTTTAAACATCTTTATTGGAGTATAATTGCTTTACAATGGTGTGTTTGTTAGTTTCTGCTTTATAACAAAGTGAATCAGCTATATGTATACATACATCCCCATATCTCCTCCCTCTTGCGTCTCCCTCCCACCCTCCCTATCCCACCCCTCTAGGTGGACACAAAGCGCCGAGCTGGTCTCCCTGTGCCATGTGACTGCTTCCCACTAGCTAGCTATTTTACATTTGGTAGTGTATATAAGTCCATGCCACTCTCTCACTTCGTCCCAGCTTACCCTTCCCCCTCCCCGTGTCCTCAAGTCCATTCTCTACATCTGCGTCTTTATGTCTTTACCCCTGTGCTGCCCCTGGGTCCTTTAGAATGATTTTTTCTTTTTTAGATTCCATATATATGTGTTAGCATACGGTATTTGTTTTCCTCTTTCTGACTTACTTCACTCTGTATGACAGACTCTAGGTCCATCCACCTCACTACAAATAACTCAATTTCGTTTCTTCTTATGGCTGAGTAACATTCCATTGTATATATGTGCCACATCTTCTTTATCCATTCTTCTGTTGATGGACACTTAGGTTGCTTCCATAAGACCTGGGTTTTAGCCATGCTGGATCTCTGACTGTGACATGGGGGAAGTAGCCTCTCCTCATGCCTACATGGCAACCTACTTTGCAATAAGAAACAAAGTTATTTAATCTCTCCAAACTTTAGTTTCCACATCTGAATGAGGAACCAGAGTAGTGTTCTCTAAAGTATGATATGTACTCCCTAAGCATAAGCCGACAAGTTGATTTTAGGTAGCAAGAAATTGAAAACTTTAAAAATGTAATGTGTATTAGAGACATAGCTGTCACATCAAATCTGTGACTTCATGGACATTATTGCTTACAGTGAAACTAAGGCAGACATTTTTAAGACTTTTAAAAACCGAGTCAGGGAGTGCCCTGGTGGTCCAGTGGTTAGGACTCAACACTTTCACTACCGGACCCGGGTTCAATCTCTGGTCAGGGAACTAAGATCCCACGAGCTGCGTGGTGCAGCCAAAAACAAACAAACAAACAAAAAGACCCAAGTCAATAGAGAAAACAACATTAAATAATTACTAGTGTTGGTAATACACAAATATGACACAAATCATGAAGATGAGACACGAATGACTAAACGTTGGGAATCACTGGACTAGGTGATCCCTGAGGTCCCTTCATAATACACAAAGCCTATTTACACTCTTTGCTAGTTTCATATAAATGTGTATAATTCCAGTGATTGTTTTTTATTATTCAATAAACTGGGATTGCCCTAGTCCAATGGCAATTAATATTTCATAAAATCTACTAGAAGAGACTTATGGTTCATTTAATTCACTCTCCTCACTTTACAGAAGAGACTGAAGCTCAAAGAGGTTAAAAAAGAGACACACAAAGTTAACCGTTGGGCCGGGTCAAGAACGTCGTCCTTCTAATTCCTTGTCCAGTGCTTTTTACATTAAAAGGCTAACGAGAGGGAAGGCAATCGGTAAACCAAAAGATATTGTCTAGATAAATTCAAGTGTATTCTCCTTCAGGTAGAAAGCCAATATACTTTTAAACTAAAGCAGAAACGGAGATTCTGACGGAAAATTCAAAGAAAAGAGTATATTTAAGGAGAAAACAACTTGTCTCTCTCCTCCAGTTCTCTAACATCAACTAGCTTTCTTTTCTGCCCTAAATGAACCATTTATAATTCAATTCGTCCATTCACACCTACTGAAATCACAAACTTTTGCCCCAGAGGGGTCTTGTTTGACTTACAAACTGGAGAGCCAGTGTAACCTAAGGTATTCAGGTAGGCCAGGAGGAAGTTCAACTTGTCAAAGGTCTATTACCTTCATGTGAGTTGACGTCCAAGATATCTGGCTTTCCATTTCACTAGCCAGCGCTAGCCTTATTTACTTTCTAATTAACAATTTGCGGTCCTGTGGACTCTTACCTGGAACGCAGCCTGTGGTCTATCAAGGAAGCCCTTTACAACTTAGACATCTGGCCGCTTCCCCTGCTCCTAGGAGGACTGAGGGTAGGTCGGCCTGTTTTATGTTGAAGCCTGATGACATCACAGGGAGATACATCAGTCCTGCCTACGGCCCACGGTAAGTCCCAGAGGATCTAGTTGAAAGGACTTTATTACTGCAGAAAACAGGGGGCCAAGAGAATGTGTTTTAGGTCAGCACTAGGACATGAAAAGAAGCCACATTGTAAAAGTCTCACGGTTGGCCAGGAATCAATGAGCAAATAAGTCAGGAGGCCCTGGACTTGTAACTTCCCGACAAAAAGGACCTCACCAGCCCTTCTATCCTTGCTCCTCGCACTGTAGCCTAATATATGCTGCCCTCGCACAAATAATACTGGAGGTGTCTGGGAGAGAAATGGAGGTAAGGAGGTGTAACATGGAGACCTAAAAGGGAAAGGCCTTGGCCTCAGGGTGCTGTGTGAGAAGGAAAGTCCCCAGGGCAGGTCAGTGGCCAGACACACAGAAGGAGGGGCTTTCTGTTAGGGGAAGTCCACACTGTCACACTGTCCTTGTAAAGAGAAACAAAATGAAATGCTTTCCTGAAACCACTTATCTAATCACACAGGAAGGACTGAAACTTGGTTCGATTTTTCACAAAAGAATAACCCTTTTAGAAATCAAAGCTGAACGATGGCCAAATCCCGGCCCATGATCCTGTGAGTCTTGTACACTTTTCAAAGAAAGTATATTGTCAATTTAGAAATCAAAGCAATTGAGGTCCAGGAAAAGTCATGGTTGTTCAACAGGCCACATCCTTTGGGGGTGGTGATTTGGGGGCTGACAAGTCAGCTTTAAGAAAACCCATCCAAGTGTTCCCTTAAATGGTGCTTGTTCATTCTTTTGCCCACTTGCCCTTTGTGGCTGTGTTCATGACAGACTGCCCCACTTTCCCCCCAAGGTCCTCTCTGCCTGCCCCTTGGTGATATTAGAGGCTGACATGTGGAGACATAATAGCACATTAGTTATAAGAGCCCCTTAGAGATAACTTAGCTCATGGCTGCTAAGGCTGAAGAGCCTTCAGGAACCAGCTGGATATTGGACATATGGGAAATGGCTGGGAGGGGCTGGTGGATAGTGGTAAGATCATGGAGGATAGTGGGAACTGTGGTGAACTGGAGAGCCAAGACAAACAAGGCTTTCAAACTGTGGAAATGAACAAAATACTGGGCTGGCCAACCAACACGCATCCACTGGCCAAATCAGGCCCAGAGGCTGCCAGTTTGCAACCTCTGATTCATCCTCTTCTATTACAGAAAAGGACACTGAGGGCCCCAGTAGAGGAAGTGATCTTCCCAAGGTCACACAATTTGTAGTCAGACCTAGAATCCAGACCTCCCAATTCCCACTGAATACCTTAACACGGCACTCATAGCCCTGCCTTAGACGAGGAAGCTGATTCCCAGGCAAACTTCCCCTCTTGGGGCCATCCCATCCGCTACTCCAACCCAGCCCTTCTCCTGCCAGTTGCTGCTATCCATTGGCATGATGCTTCCCATGCCGAGTGGGTTCACCGCATGAGGCCTTCGACGGCTGCCAGCTGCAATGACAGCCTTTCTCTTCCTACTGTGCCAAGTTCCTATTCACAGGAGGCCATGCAGCTGGGAGCCAGATTTGTCCAAAAAGATTTCTTTCCCCTCAGCTTTGTGACACTGCTCTCTAACTAGAAGCTGGAGTATAAACAAGAAGGGTTGAAAGAATTCAGTCTGCTTTCTGTTTGAGTCTGAGTTGGAGTTAATAAATGCCTTTAGCTTCCAGAGCTGCTTTGTGGGTACATTTTGGAAATGAGGAGGGCATGGAAGTTCACAGCAAACCACCCATTCTTTCCCTTCCAGCTTCTTGCTTTCCTGCACTGTTCATAAAGGCGCTAGCCATGGGAGGTGAGGAGTATAGAGTGGCAGTGGTCTCAAGCCCAGAATTTTCTCTAGACTGCATAGGGGGGCTGGGATTGCACGTGGAAGGAATATAACACCAAAAGGAAGCCTTCCCTGCCTCCAAACCACTCCCTTCCCAGCCTGCCATTTGCCTGAGACACCCACCAACCGAACTGCTTCTTTGAAGCATGGAAGGTTCGGCTTAAATTATTTTCTTCGGGAGACAACAAAGTGAACGATCGCCAGTCCTTAACACCTTAGCATTACACTAATTTATCAGATTTAACAAGGATAGACACCTGAGGGAATGGGACACAGAATAGATAAACTTTGATGGGAAGGGGTGGCGGGAAGAGTAGAACTTGGAGTGTTTCTCAGTGGGAGCCACACTGGCATTTGGGGCAGACAATTCTTTCCTGTGTGGGTCTCTCCTACATATTGCAAGACAATCAGCCTCTCTAGCCACCACCCACTAAATGCTGGTAGTGACTCCCATTTATAACACTTAAACCAATACTCCTCCCATTTTCAAATGCCCCTGAGGAGATGAAGCACCCTCACTCCACCAACATCTGAAAAGCATTTGATATAATGCTATCTGCAGAGGCCAAGTTGGAAGAATCTGAGCGGCCATGGAATATAAAGATACTAGGTTCTAGAAAGAAGTTGTCCACATTATATGTGTGTTAGAAAGGTGAAGATGGCACAGGGTTTCTTCCACTGTGGCTATTCTGGAAGAGTAAGTGTTGTTTGAGAGACTCATGCTAAGTAGGGTCAATGCCTGTTCTGTTCATGGGCAGGAGAAGTCTCTGTACTTTAACCAGTGACTAGCTGGATGGTAGAGGAGGCCATTCATGTGATCAGAGGGGAACCAAAACTTCTATGCTAGCCTGCCTGTTCTGGGGCCTAGAGGCTTCAGCTGTGACTCCCTGCTGAGGGACTGACTATCTGAATCTGTCCATGTCTTCTGAGAGGAGGGCTTCTCTAAGAGAAATACCATGCTAATGAACACCCTGGCTCCTGGTCAGAAGACTTATGGAATACTTCCATAGCCCCCATTCACAAAGGAACCCCATGGCAGGGATAGTCAGTAAGAGATGATAGTCTCTCCTGGGTACTGAGAAATACTAGATCTTGGAGTCAACTGCTCCTTTAACACAATGATCTTGGGGGAGGAAAAGAAGATGAACTTATGACAAGAGTTGACCACTGCCCTGCTCAAGGCAGCCACAGGTCCCAAAGCCTTTTGGAGGAAGCTGAAAGGAATTCCAGACATGGGCATGAGAAGGCAAACTCAAGACTGTCCCAGCTTTGCCAGGGGCTTGTGCTGATCTGAATTGTTACCAAACTCAGGCCCTCCCATCCTGCTCCTAAAAGCTGGTGCCATTGTCCTAGAGACCCCAAACAATGAAGGGGTCCAGTACAGGTGTTCTTGCCTGACAGGTCCAACTACATCCTTCCCAAGCTTCTCTTGCATGCACCATTTTTAGACACTGACTGACTGCCTTTTCCTTCATACCCTCCCTATCGAGGCATGGGCCGTGCTGTGTCTGATCAGAAGTGGGTGAAAGCTTTCGACAAAATTCAACACCCATTTATAATAAAAAAACCTGCAGAGAGTAGGCATAGAGGGAACTTTCCTCAACATAATAAAGGCCATATATGACAAACCCACAGCCAACATCGTCCTCAATGGTGAAAAACTGAAAGCATTTCCACTAAGATCAGGAACAAGACAAGGTTGCCCACTCTCACCACTCTTATTCAACATGGTTTTGGAAGTTTTAGCCACAGCAATCAGAGAAGAAAAGGAAATAAAAGGAATCCAGATTGGAAAAGAAGAAGTAAAGCTGTCACTGTTTGCAGATGACATGATACCATACATAAGGTGTATAACTGATTCACTTTGTTATAAGGCAGAAACTAACACACCATTGTAAAGCAATTTTACTCCAATTAAGATGTAAAAAAAAAAAAGTGGGTGGATCTGAGAACTGAATGCTACATGGTGTACTGCCCATGTAGAAGAATATTACTATTCTACCATGTTTAGAAGAGAGGCACAGTGATTCAGATACTTGTCTAAGGTAACCAGTACTGAGCAAAATTGTTGAACTTTGATTAGAGGGTGGCATTGATAGTCTCCCCTTGAACGATGTTTCCTGCTAAACAAATATTCAGGACCTTTGGTAAAGACAAAAGACCAAAAGACCAGTGATGGCTGAAGAGACACTGGCCCTCCTTCTTCTCCACGTCTGCCCTTGGGCCTCCTCTAGCCCGCTCAACTCGCCTCTCCCTCTGTCTTTCTATAATCAGAACCCTTGCTTTCCTTCAAGGCCCAACTCCACTATATCCAAACCACACTGATTTGTCTCTTCTCTGAACTCCTTGTTTTGGATCATACATCCTTCTGAAAATCTGATGAAAACTACAGACTTTTTCCCTCAAGGGATATGTGTTGGCATACATGCTTGCACACTCACATGCGTGAGTGCATGCACATGCGTACATGTGCATATACATGCACACACACACACATACTTTTGAGTATACCATTTTAGTCCCTGGACTAATTTAAAGAAGGCATTACCCTTAGGGCCAGATGAAAAAAATCTGGGAATAGGCAGCTTGCAAGTAGAATTATCCTCCTCCTTTGACTTTCACCCACCCTCCTCCAGCAACCTCTTCCCCAGACCCTAGCCTCCCCTCCTGTCTCTTATCCTCTGGCCTCCAGATGCCTTTTATTTCCCAAGGTTCATTACTACTTTGCCCTTATCCACCCACCTGGAGAGTCTCATTCCATCAGGACTCAGTCTGTCACAATGAGCTAGCTCACTTGACAGGCAGAGCCCAGATATTAAGTTTGACAGAGATTTGCAGATCAACTAGGACATATATTTGAACTGGGGTTTTCTGGAAATAATAGGGAGAGATTTGGGGGATGGGAGAAGCCCTTTCAGAACTACTGCTCATTTCACCTGTGAGAAAGACCCTTCCTGTCTACTCTAGAATGCATGATATACTTGATGTTGACCTACACAGAATTGAGATAACAGGCTGTAACTGAATATGAGGAGAGGACAAAAGCAAAGTCACTTAGATGATGATCTTCCCTAAACAGCTATCTTCAAACACCTTGCATCTGAGGTTCTGCTCCTGTTGCCACTGGCTTACCATTCCTTCTTCTCACACTGACCCCAACAGTTTATGTCAGAACTACCAAAGGAGAGGAGTTTAGGGGGAAGAAGTCCTTACAGAAACTGGCTGTGACTCCTTATGGAAGAATGTCCACTGGATGGAAAGCTTGTCCAGTGAGGCCACAGTGGTGGTGTAGGTGCAGATGAGAGTGACATCAGATCCGACAGTCACATTCACAAAATCGTCTGGGATGGTCACTTGCACTCCACGAACTGGACCTGAAAAGATAATCATCAAAAAACGATGGTACACACTCACATTCTGATGACATTTTTTTCATTACAAAGCACTTTCAATGACATCTTATTTGGGGAATCCAAGGTAAGGAGAATGTAGAATGAACCATATAGGAAAGTCGAGCAAGCAACTGGCATGGGGTAGGGGAGTTTCTAACAAATTACAATGTGAAGATGTTCAACTCCTACGTGATGGTGAGGTAATAACACTGAACTGGGAATTTCTTCTGTGTAAGGATGGCCTAACAAAGAGGTTCTTAAAGCATTGTCCAAGGACCCAAAAAGTCCACGAGTATGGAGAACAGCCAATTCAGTTTGCCCAGGGCTGATGAGGTTCTGTAGATATGGCACTTTCAGTTTTAAAACCAGGTGAGTCTCAGGCAAGCTATACTGGTTTTGCCAGGACTTTCAGTGCTTAAACCAGGAAAGTCCCAGTAAAACTAGATGAGTTGGTCATCCTAGCCCTGAGACCATTTTGGGGAGGCTACAAGATCAAAATGATGTTCATAATAATACTAAGTTGTTATTTTTTTCACTCTCATCTTCTCATGAGTGTACAACGGAGTGTTCCAGCAGTTACATGACAAGTAATGATATTCCTCTAGTGGCTAATGGAATGCATGTTTGTGTATTTTTGTGTTTAAATTTCTTTTAGTTTTATTTTCTAATACAATAAATATAGATAGAAATAACCTACATAGCAAAAAGTCTTTGGGGCCCTCAACAATATTTAATTGAAAATTTATTGGGATAATAGTATCACACGCAATTCTAAGAAATAAGATGGAGATCCCATGTACATTTTACTCAGCAACCCCATGGTAACTTATTTTGTAAAACTACTGTATAATATCACAACCAGGACACTGACATTGATACAGTCCCCCGATTTTATTCATTTCCGGTTTCTCCAGTTTTACTTGTACTCCTGTGTGTGTATGCATTTAATTCTACACAATTGTATCACATGTGTAGGTTTGTGTATCCACAACCACAGTCAAGATACTGAACAGTCCACCACCACAAAGATCCCTCATATTTCCCTTCCATAATCACACTCACCTCCCTCCTGTACCCCATCCCTGATCCTAAGCATTGGCAACCACTAATCTGTCTTCCATTTCTAAAATTTTGTCATTTCATAAATGTTGCATAAACGGAAGCATGGTAACCTTTTTGCTGATTAGCTTTTTTTCACTCAGCATAATTACCTAGGAATTCATCCAAATTGTTCTGTGTATCAGTAGTTCATTGCCTTTTATTGCTCAGTAACATTCAATGTTATGTATGTACCATGATTTGTTTAACCATTTACCCATTTAGGGACATCTGGGTTGTCTCTAGTTTTTAGCAGTTGAATAAAACTCCAACAAACATTCATGTACAGATTTTTGTATGAGGATAAATTCCCATGTCTCTGGGATAAATTCCCAAGAGTGCAATTGCTGCGTTTTCCAAAGTGTATGAGTGGTTCAGCCTCTCCACATCCTCATCAGCATTTGGTGCTGTCACTGTTTTCTAATTTAGCCATTCTAATAGGTGCGTAGTAATATATTATTGTGATTTTAATTTGCATTTCCCTAATGCAAATTAATGATGCTAAATAACTTTTCCTGTGATTATTTGCCATTTGTATATCTTCCTCAGCAAAATGTCTTTCATGTCTCTTGCCCATTTTCTGATTGCTTAATTTTTTACTGTTGAATTTTGAGAGTTCTCTATACAACCTAGATGCTAGTCTTTTGTTGGGTAGAGCGAACTTTATTTCTTCCTTTCCTATCTGTATGTCTTTAATTAATTTTTATTGCCTTATTACAGCAGCTATAACTTCCAGTATTTTATTGAATAAGAGAGTTGAGAAAGTAGACATCCTTGCCTTGTCCCCAGTCTTAGGGGAAAAGCATTCAGTATTTCACCATTAAATACAATGTTAGCTATAGGATATTTGTAGATGTTCTTTATCAAGTTAAGGGAATTCTGCCATGGGTTGAATTAGGGCCCCCAAAAGGATACGAACAAGTGCTAATCCCTGGCGCCTGTGAATGTGACCTTATTTGGAAACAGGGTCTTTGCAATGTAATTAATGATGACATAGATCACCCTGGATTTAAGGTGGGGCCTAAACCCAATGACTGCTGTCATTATAAGAACAAGGACAGTGAGATTTGTCACACAGATACATAGAAGGAAAGGCCATGTGAAGATGGAGTCAGAAATTGGAGCGATGCATATACAAGCCAAGGAACGCCAAGAATTGCTAGCAGCCAGCTAGGAGAAAGGCATGGCATGGATTCTCCAGAATCAATTCTGCCAGCACTTTGACTTTGGAATTTTGGCCTCCAGAACTGTGAGAGAATAAATTTGTCTGTTTTAAGCCACCCAGTTTATGGCGATTTGCTGCAGCAGCTTTTGGAAACTAATACATCGTCTATTCCTAACATGCTAAGAGGTCTTGGGTTTTTTGTTTTGTTGTTTTGGTTTCTCTCTTTCATAAATGGGTGTTGGATTTTGTCAGGTACTTTTTCTGTATCAATTGATATGCTCTTTTTTTTTTAAGTTAGCCTGTTGATATGAGAGATTACACTGAATGGTTTACCCCAAGTATGCAAGGCTGGTTCAACACTTGAAAATTGATTAATGTAACTCATCACAGCAATAGGCTGAAGAAAAATATCACATGATCATATCAATTTATTCAGAGAAAGCATTTGACAAAATCCAACATGCATTCATGATAAAAGTTCTCAATAAACTAGGAACAGAGGACTTCTTCAACTTGATGAAGAGCATTTACAAAAACCCTACAGCTAACATCATACTTAATAGTGAAAAACTAGACGCTTTCCTACTAAGGTCAGGAACAAGGCAAGGATATCCCCTTTCATCACTCCTTTTCAACCTCATACTGGAAGCCTAGCTAATGCAATAAGACACAAAAAAGGAATAAAAGGTATACAGATTGTGAAGGAAACAAGAGATGACATGACTGCCTATGTAGAAAATCCAAAAGAATCAGCAAAAATCTCCTGGAACTAATAAATGATTACTGCAAATTTTCGGGATACAAGGTTAATGTACAAAACTTTATCGCTTTCCTATCTATAAACAGGACTCTACTCAATATTCTGGGATAACCTATATGGGAAAAGAATCTTAAAAAGAATGAATACATGTATATGTATAACTGAATCACTTTGCTGTACACCTGAAACTAACACAACTTTGTAAATCAACTATACTATAATAAAATTAAAATTAAAAAAACACAATACAATTTACATTAGCACCCCCAGAAATGAAATACTTCAGTGTAAGTCTAACAAAATATGTACAAGATCTGTATGAGGAAAACTAAAAAATTCTGATGAAAGAAATCAGACAAGAATTAATAAATGGAGGGATATTCCATGTTTAAGGAAGACTCAATATTTCCGAGATATCAGTTCTTCCCAACTTAATCTATGGACTCAATGTAATCGCAGTCAAAATCCCAGCAAGTTATTATGTGGATAGCAACAAAGTTTTTCCAAAGTTTATATGGCGAGGCAAAAGACCCAGAATAACCAAGACAAATACTGAAGGAGAAAAACAAAGTTGGAGGACTGACAGTAACCAACTTAAAGACTTCCTATAAAGCTATAGTAATCAAGACTGTGTAATACTGATGAAAGAATAGACAAATAGATCAATGGAACAGAATAGAGAGGCCAGAAGTAGACCCACATAAATATAGTCAACTGATCTTTGACAAAGGAGCAAAGGCAATACAATGGAGGAAAGAAAATCTTCCCAATAAATGGTGCTGGAACAACTGGATTTCCATCTGCCAAAAAAAAAAAAAAAAGAATCTAGACATAGAACTTACACATTTCACAAAAATTATCTCAAAATGGATCACAGATCTAAATGTAAAAAGCAAAGGTATAAAACTCCTACAACATAACATAAGAGAAAACTAGATGACCTTGGGTTTGATGATGACACCAAAAGCATGATCCATGAAAGAAAAAATTGATAAGCTGAATTTCATTAAAATTAAAACTGCTCTGTGAAAGACACTGTCAAGAGAATGAAAAGACAAGCCACAGAGAAACTATTTACAGAAGACAAAGATAATAAAGGACCATTATCCAAAATATACAAAGAACTCTTAAAACTCAATAATAAGAAAGCAAACAACCAGATTAAAAAATGGCAAAGACCTTAAAGAGACATCTCACCAAAGGTGCTATATAGATGGCAAATGAGCATATGAAAAGATGCTCCACATTTTATGTCATCAGGGAAATGCAAATTAAAACAACACTACTGGGGGACTTCCCTGGTGGTCCAGTGGTTAAGACTCCGCGCTTCTAATGGAGGGGGCACGGGTTCGATCCCTGGTCGGGGAACTAAGATTCCACATGCTGAACAGCGCAGCCAAAAATTTTTTAAACTTTTTAAAAAAATTCACAACAGTGACACATTGAATGCTGATGAGGACGTGGAGCACCAGTAACATTTGTTGCTGGTGGGAATGTAAAATGGTACAGGCATTTTGAGACAGTTTGGTGGTTTCTTACAAAACTAAACATACTCTTACCATACTATCCAGCAATTGTGTTCCTTGATATTTAACCAAAGAAGTTGAAGACTTACGTCTACACAAAAATCTGCACACAGGTATATAGCAGCTTATTTATAACTGCCCAAACTTGGAAGCAACCAAGATGTCCTTCAGTAAGTGAATGGATTAATAAACTGTGGTACATCCAGACACTGACAATATTATTCAGTGCTAAAAAGAAATGAGCTATCAAGCCATAAAAAGACATGGAGGAACCTTAAATGCATATTCCTAAGTGAAATAAGCCAATTTGAAAAGGCTACACACTGTATGATTCCAACCATATGACATTGTGGAAAAGGCAAAACTATGCAGACAGTAAAAAGATGAGTGGTTGACAGGGGTTGGTGTAGAGGAAGACATCAATAAGTGGAGCACAGAGGATTTTTAGGGCAGTGAAAATACTCTGTACGATAATATAATGGTAGATACATGTGATTATACATTTGTCAAAACCTACAGGCATTATGTTAGAAAACTCCTACTTAAATCTTTTATTTTAGCAGACAGTCACTTTTATTTTGTTTTATGTTTTGCACACAGGTCTTGGCCTACTTTTGCATATTTCTAATGCCAGTTTAACTTTTGTGGTGTTGTTTTGGTCTGTTTGGTTATCTGGGGTCACCAGGGCTTCTATTTATCTCTGACCCCATTGCCTGAGCACGTGGAAGCATTTCCCTAGGTCAGGTTTCTGCGTATCTCTCAGTGGGAGACAGGTATGGCAGGACACTCCTATTGGAACCCCCAGCTGCCCTGGTGTCTCTTTGTGGGGGAGGAGAGACAAAGAGCCTTCTAGAACCGGATACTTTCTGTGGCTTCACCCCTCTTGTCTGTTCCACCCTCCCTCCTCAGTGTTGCTAGGTGAAAGTAGGGAGTCTCAGGCTCAGTGAGGAAGGAGATTGCTTCTTTTGTCTACTATAGTTGGTGGGTCTCCTGATGATTGCCCCTTGCCAGTGGTGTTGAGCTCATCTGATGTTAGAGGGACCCCCACTCAGTTTGGGGGAAGAATCAGTCTCCCTGTGGGCTGCTATGTTAGGATCAAGAAATGCCAGGACTGGGGCCCCTTCCTCCTTTGGGTAAAGAGGCATAAGATACCCTGCCTCTCTGTAGTTCCCAGGGTCCAAGCCAGTTTGCTTTCTTCTTACTATCTTTCAGAGTTCTCCCTTGGTTGTCTCTTGCATTATTTCCAGGGAGGGTTTATACTTGTGCTTAGCAGGGAGAAGCAAGGAGACACAGATCTATGTCATTTTGTCCAAACCAGAAATCTCCCTCAAGATTTAAGATTGTAAAAGGGGCCTAAGAGAACTATTGGCCTTAGAAAAGGATCGGCTTCCCATACGATTTAGAGGAATACCAAAGAGCTCCCTACCCCAAAATCCAGCCTACCACTGTACTTGAAATCCTTAGTACTATGTAAACATTTTCCCAAGGGATGTTATAGCGGACAATACTTTGGGTAACACTATAGAGGCATTGGCTCATCGTAATAACTGGTTATTATCCATTGCGAAGTCAGAGTATAGAAGCTTTCCAGGATGGAACATAAGACTGTCAGGCAGGTATTAGAAAAGGTCAAGTTTAAGAGGTGCTCTCTATGCTGCAGGGGGGCTAGAGTGAGAACGCTAGCTGCCTTCCAGGTTGGGACAGGATGAGGATACAAAGATGGTGGGAAGATCAGAGGAAATAGTACAGAAAGACAAATTCCTGGCCCCCTTCCCAAAGACGACTTTAATTTTATTTTTTCTTAATGACAGTGGTCAGGCAAAAGGAACTCAGAGAATTAAACATTTTGAAAATTTTAAAGAAAAAGCAAACCATGGTACTGATTACCCTTGGTTTCCTGGATTCAATAGCCATGTTCTTTGTCACAGCCAGGCCATCTGGTCCAGCTGCTTCTCTGTTAGAGTTGGCTGTTTACATGGCAACCAATGTCTTGATGAATTGAGAGAAGTGTTTTAGGGTAGACACCGATGCAGCACCTTCTAACTCCATGCAGTTTTCCCTTTCCCAATGTTCTCCTCCTTATGTGTTCCTGGTTCCCATAATGCCTATCCCCAAAACAAAATTGGCCTGCAGAAATCAGCTACATTTTCTGATGGAAAGTTCACTGGAGAAAGCTAAGTGACTCTCTCCTGCCCTCAGAAGCTCATCTCATTTCTCCTGGAAGTTAGCCACATCCATCTCTGGCTATGCCCAAATAGTGACTTCCAAATGTCTTTAAAGCATCCAAAATTAAAGGGATAGAATGGGGATTCGGTGGCCATTAAAGTTTCCATAAACTTTCCCCTAAAAAAGGGATTTTTGAAGATATTATTTGGCCATCATTTTTGTTCTCTAGTTTATGTCCCAGTATCTATTATGGGATTGGCTAATGGTAATAATTTATGATAGGTAAGGCAAAAAAAGAACAAAACCAAAAACAAACCAAAAAAGCCTTTAAGGGCTACCCTCGACAAAAGCGCCTGAAGGCAGAGTAAACACAATTCTCACACAAGGTAAGCCATGGAAGAAGCCTTGATGCCTATCAGTTAGTATCTGTTGAGCACCTATTTTCTGCCACAAACAGTGCTAACACTGGGGAAATACTAATGAACAAGACAGACACAGTCTCTGCCTGCCATGTCAACGCATGAGGAACCATTTATAGTACAGACCAGGATGGAGGCAAATGAAAATCAAGGATTTGGGATTTTCAACGTATTTTTAATAGAAGACATATAAATATGTAAATCGAGATCTGTAAAAGCTCAACAACATCACCTCGGAATAAGTACGGTAACCTCCAAATCTACTGTGAGACAACATATTTTTAAGAATACGACACATTGTTCTGTAAATAGGTGACAATTGGCAAGGCAATATTTCCAGGCCATTTTTATTGCCCTGATTCCCAATACTCAGAACCATAATCAGTCCTTAAATTCTGAAGAAAAGACAGTTTTCAGAAAGCGTCCCTCTCTAATACAATGACAATACACTTCAGAGCTGAGTTATATATTTCCAGATGAACTTCAAAAAAAAAGTCACATAATTCAATTAGTGCACACTACTTAGTGTCCAATAGAACTTTCTGTGATGATGGAAATGTTCTACAGCTGTGCTGTCCAGTTCAGTAGCCATTGCCCACGTGTAGCTATGGAACACGTGAAATGTGGCTACTGAAGAACAGAATTTCTTATTTTATTTCATTTGAATTCGTTTATATTTAAATAGCCACATGTGGCTAGTGAACAGTACAAATTTAGTCTTAAACTGAAAGTGATTCTGTGTGTGTCAGGAAAAAAAATGTTCCCTCCCTTTGGATTCATTTAGTCTAAATTATTTAAAAATTGAAAAAGTCAGGAAAAATCTCCACATTGACGAGACTGTGAATAAACAGCAAAATAAAGATTAGTACCTGATTTAAACAAAACTCAGAATTGCAATTTCACTCACTGACCTGGCTGAATTAAAAACAACACCCCCCCAAAAAAAACACATACATGGTTGAAATATGTGTGACTGCTTTTAAAAATCAGTGAATACTATTAAAGGAAAATAATCCAAGTTGTATACACTTGAGTTAATCAACACTCTAGAAAGATTTTAAATGCCTCATGTTTTGGTAATGATTGTTCATTCATCTATTTAATGCCTACAATGTGGAAGGCACTTTGCTTGTAGGGGGATTATTATTCTCCTATTATACCAAATAGCCATATTTGACCTGATGCATTTGAAGTGATTTAATTTCCAGCAACTTCATGTAAAATTGCTTCATTTTTGAGTTAGGGAATAATATAACCAAATGATCACTAACTTTATGGATCTGACTGCAAAACCAAAGTTCAAATATATTACTGCATTAAAATGCATAGCACGTACCTTCCGAGAATGGAAACAACATTAACATATCTTTCCAACAGGTGACTAATATATATTACAAGCATCTAAAATGATATGCTTGAACTTTTGCAAAAGACATTTTTTTTTTTGCAGAAGACATTTTTGATTAACATTATTTTTCGGAAGTAGAATTTAACCCAACTTCCTTAGAAGTCAGCAGAAAGGTTCTCATTAAAATAAAATCAGTCATGCTTACCTGTACAAAAAATTCGTTTTATATATGTAAGTGAAAATCATTTCTGGATGCTTGGGGTTTGAGGAGGTAATCCACTCTTTTATTTTTCCACCTTTATTCAAATATGATTTACATATAACATCGTGTAAGTTTAAGCTGTACAAAGTGTTGATTTGATATATATTTCAAAATGATTACCACCATAGCATTAACTAACACTTCCATCACATCACATAATTATGTTTTCTTTTTTGTGGTGACAATATTTAAGATCTACCCTCTTAAAAACTTTCAACCATGTAATACAGTATTGTCAATTATAGTCACCATGCTGTACATTAGATCCCCAGAACTTACTCATCTTCTAACCGGAAGTTTATACCCTTCGAACAACATCTCCACATTACCACACACCCACCACCCCTGGTAACCACTGCTATACTCTCTGTTTCTATGAATTCAGTTTTTTGTTTTTAGATACAAATCTACATACGAGTGAGATCATACAGTGTTTGTCTTTCTCTGACTTATTTCACTTTGCATAATGCCCTTAAGGTCCATCCATGTCACGAATGGCAAGATTTCGGAAGGTAGTTAATTCTTCCAGTAAACCTTTCCTATGTGCCCACTATGTGCCAGGCACCATGCTTGACACCAAAAATGTGACATTCTTCCTGACCAGGAAACAAGTCCAGGTAGGACATCAAATTACACATGGATGGAAACATTACCAGTTACCTCACAGCCATTTCTGGATCAACTGATGGACACTACTAACGCCAGGCATACATTACTGAACTCTTTCTTTCTCTGACTTCCATACTTATGTAAGCAAACAACAATGTATTGTACCATATTTCCATTCTATCTACTAGACTGACACTACCACATTTTGCTTTGGGCCAGCTAAGTTGTATATGTACACTATACACCAACAAAACCAGTTTTACAGTAATTTAAAAACAAAGTCTCTGAAGTATTTATTGGTCATTCTGATTGGGCTTTGTTCCAAAAGTCATAATCAAGTAAGATCTTGACATCATCTAAGTAAGTTTTAAACAATAAAAAAAATGTATACAAGGTATAAACCCAATTTTGTAATGTAATACATACACTTGCAAAGGAAAAAAATAAGAAATTCACCCAAATCTCTGGTAAGATTTCTGGTGACTTTTATTTTCTTATTTATACATTTCCGTATTTCCAACCTCTCTACAAAGACCATACTTTACACTTATAATCAGTAAAAATTATATATATATATATATGTTTGTTAGAGTGAACAACCACTCTTGCAACTGTTCTGAAACTGGCATCTAGTATAGGCCAGAGAAAGGCGTCACATAGGGAAGTAGGTGTTGACTACAGGTGTGATTTTTAGAGGGCTAGTGCAGAAGGCCCAGGGGCGACCCAATTAGCTAATGACTGGAAGCTCTTTAAAAGGAACAAAGACTTTCACTGTCTAAAGTTAAGGTTTTAAAATGAATATCCCTGGGGGAAAGGGAAAATAGTAACATATGTTCCCACCAGGATGGAAATTGAGAAAGGCGGCTTTTTCCAGCTCTAAGTCCTGGTTAGATCACTGGATAAATGCAGTATTGCCTTCTGGTGACTCCACGGAACATGTTTGTTTAAACAGTAACGAACATTTAGAGAACTATTACTAAATACCATATAGTTTTGAAAAGTAACACTTTTTTCTGATTATAAAAATTATGTAATATTCTTTGTAGAAACCGTGGAAAATATGAAAAAGGCAGAGAATAAGATAAAAAAACATCTATAATCCCAGCAGCCGGAGGCAATCACCATGAGCAGTTTGGTATATAACCTTCTAGTAATTTATTCTAGGAATGTGGGTATATCCTGCTTTTTCACTCAATATTTTATCCTGAGCATTTTCTTATGTCATTAAATATGCTTAGTAAACCTCATTCTAATAACTGCCTAATATTACTGATGGCTTAAAAATATCATTTCTTGGGTAAACAACCTTCTTGTATCTACCATGGACCTAATTTATCATAAGAACAGATTCAAAATGTATCCGGTATTTGAAAAAACTGGCCAAGGGGTTTTTCTGAATTAGTGATCTCTCCTGGGCCTACCAACATTAGGATTTTGACTCTAAAAATAATTTTGTTCCACTCAAACCCCTAAAAACACCCATACTGTGCACAATGATAGATCACTCACATACTTTCCTAAACACAGTCTTATGTTTGGAAAAGGACAACTCTTAAGAAATGTTAGATAGTAAAGCACGGCAGGCACTCCCAGCCAGGCTTAGCAAGTCAATCAAAATGAGTTTGAAGGAAATGCTCAAGTAAAACAGAGAAAAATGTATCCTTGGCACAAACTTCAGCTTCTGAGTAAATTCATCCATTCAACTTTCAAACGAAAAAAAGGAAGATACTGTGATTTTCCTGTGAAAAAAATCCTTATTCAGAAACTACATAAAACAATTCTATTTACAGGCTGGGCCCCCAAAATATCGGCATGGGACATATTTGCTAAGCAAGATTTCCAAGAATTATTTTACTCAGCATACTAATCATAGTTCCTTTTAAGCACAGGAGGGGAATAGTCTATGTAAAAATTTGCAATTTCAGTTTAAAAAGAAACTCTATTCCCAATGATTTGTGGTCGGTTGCAGATCCTTTCCTTACCTGCAAGGCAGCTTAGGATCAGAAAGACCTTCCAAAATGTGAACACCATCGTGCCAAGGTTCACTGAGCGCAGCCAGGGTCCAGTAGCTCTCCTGGGCTAGGCTGAGTCTCAAACTGGCTTCTTCAGTCACACCGAGGTTTGCCAGGCTTATCTGCTGGCATCACCAAGCAAACAAGCCTCTTCGGGCTTACTATTGGGTACAGACCTTTCTCAGAACAGATGTGTGTTTCTTTGAAACACTTTTCATGGGGCGTGTTTCTTTGACATATTTGCTACTGTGTTAATGATAAACCCACATATTTAAATTCTTCAATCTTACACAGATTCTCTAAGTTTTATTGTTTAAAATCAATCTCATTGAAAAGTTATACTTGCGGGGGGGAAAAGATATAATTGGAAGAGAGCCTATATAAATAAAAGTTGACAAGGCTAATTAATTTCAAATACTTCTATAAAAGTCTCAGGGCATTGATTCACTAACGTTTTACAAATTAAGTTAGCAAATTGGTGCTCTAAGATTTTCTCAGGGAACAGGGTTCACAGGAAGGGCACAGCGGACATGAAGTAAGAAAGCATTCATTTCTATGTGAACAAACTCTGGACATGTCACACTTTTGTGAAGCCCTAGCAGTAGGATGAATTGCATGCTTTTGTCTTCCAAGTTAGAAACCCTATAGCATTTATTCATCCACCTAATTTTGCAAAATCAGGTGAATGAATAAATGCTTTAAGACTTCCATTGGATTGAATTTTTGCAGAATTAGGATACTGAATAGGTACCACAGAGTTAACTTGGAAAGGGGGTTCACTAGAAAGGAATGGCAGGCTGCAGAGACGAGAGGCCTTCAATTGAACATGAACTTCTAACAAAGTTGCTCTCATGCTTACGTTACCCTGAGATACATAAGGGCCTCCTCTGGCTCTTCACCTGCAAGCTCTAAATGCTGGTGTTTCTGTCTCTACAGTAGTTCTCAGATTTGTCCCTTCTCCAGCCTGCTGCTTCCATCCCGGTCCAGGCCCGCAGCTCCTCGCCTCTAGCCTACTGTAGCAGCTTCCTAAATGGTCTCCCTGACTCCTTCCCCCTTCACTCCGTGTACCAGCCACATGCCAATGTTCCAATCTTGATCACGCATCTTCAATGACACCATTATGGACTCTTTCATCAAGTCCAAAGTCCTTATTCTGGATTCCCAGTCTTCCAGCCTCTGGTCCTCACCTCATCTGAACTTAAGTCATGCTAAGTCATCCACCTGAAAAATGCTGCCAAAGGTTATTGCCTCAAAGTGTTCAGTCACATGAAATATGTACAAGTTGCATGAGATGTTTTATGAACTTTAATTCACTGGAAATATTTGACACCATCTCATCTCAGCCAAGCCAATTTCCCACTGCTCCTCAGAAAGCCATTTTGCTCTCATCAGGTATGATACCTTCTCGAAGCCTTCTCCGTCCATGTTCATGTCTGATGCCAAACTTTGGCTTCAGGTGAATTCCATCACTACTTAGAACTTTCTCCTCCCTCCTTTTGCTCTCTAAGCATATTCTTAGTGCAGATCAGTCGTGCCGTCCTATGTGAAAAATTTGAAGAGCCCACAAACCGCCCCTCTCTGGGCTCCCTCTTGGATAAATCTGTATTGTACTTAGATCCAATACCCTACAGTTGGCACCTGATTACTCTTCAGTAGTCTCCTGTTTATTAATGGGGTCTCCCCTAAATCCACTGGCTGTGAGCCCCTCCAGGGCAGGGACCAGGTCTTATACAAGTAGTTCCCAACTTAAGAAAGGGTATGCCCCAAAAGGTATTGGTAAGCCCATTGTTTGGACCCAAGAGTACACATTCCTGCCAAAGCAATGCTATAAATGAAGTCTCATTCCCAAACCTACGCAGAGCATAGTCTAGCACTGGCTTGAATTCTGGGTGCTGGGCAATGTAGGGTAGGGGAGGAGAAGAAGGGGCAGCAGGTGGCAGAGAAAGAACATTCCTTTCCTTTCCCAAGACACAGGTTGAGCACAAGGCAACATTTTTTCCCAAATAACTATTACATGTCTTTGTCACCCACCTTCCCTTCTGCCCCCCCCCACCCTCGTGGTCCACTGGCCCCTTGTGTACCTAGGCTTCCCTAAGGGAGGGTCTTACTCCCCCAAAATCCTGTGCGGAAAAATTACTGTTTTCTTTCCAATCCTATTCCTCCAAGAAACACACTCCCTCTTCTGTATAAGCAGGTATCAGCTCCATACTAGGAGGGAACAAAATCAATTGCCATGAACATTCCCCAACCGGTTTACACTATTGAAAATAGAATGCTTGTCTTCCCCCAGATAAATCTCTGAACAGGAGTATCAGGCAATGAATAAAGACAAATGGTCTGAGGGAGGTTTTGCAGAGGAGGACAACTTGTAGGGCAGCCTTCTGGAGGTCCACACCAGCTCTTCTCAGCCTTGGTTCTGCCTTTACCTCTGAGCCACCAAGCCTCCGAGAGACCCATAGTTTTCATAATGGCTCCTCTGGAAGTTAAATACTGGCTTTTCCAGTGGTGGGGAGCTGGAATGGGGAAAGAAATCTCTGAGTCTGGTGTTTATCAGCTAAGGACTTCCTGTGTTTCCTTCCGTGTGCCATAGGTGATATAGTAGGGTGATTATATAATTAATCATAAAACTAGGACAGTTTTGAGAGTGAAAGTGGTGCTATTAGCAATTACACGAGACAGATAGTGTAAACCGTGACAGTCCCAGGCAAACCTGAACGTCTGGCCTCCTGCCCACAGGAGAGTGCTAAGCACAAAGCAGGTGCTAAATAAAAGCCTGCTAACTAATTCAGTATGTCCGGGGTGATTGGCCCTGAGATGGGGAGTGGAGGGTATAGCTTAAGGCTATTGCCAAAATCCATCTGCACCAGAATCTCTCATACAAACACAAAACACTCTAGAAAATTTAAGTAAAATGCTTACACTGTTGCTACGTGGGAACTAACTTGGACAGGTAGAGCTCTGTTAAAATAAAATATTATCAAATATCTTGCACAGTTTTACAGAGCTTTACAATTTTTAAACTGCTTTTCCATTTTATCTTCACAGCTGATAATAAAATAGGGCAGGTATTATCTACATTCTCTGTATAAGGAAACAGAGGCTCAGAAACGTTGTGTCTTTCCCAAGGCCACAGAGCACGCATTAGATGCTGTCCTTCCTGTCACACTGCACAGTGTAACTATATCGTAACAAACATGCCACTGCCTTCAGGGTTCTTCTCTGGGAACTTTCAGAAACCTGCACTATCTGACTTATCCCTCATTTTTTTTATACTTAAAAATTACAGAAGTAATACATTTTGACTGTAAAGGGGTTTCAAAGAACAAAGAAGCATACAGAGGATAAAAAGAAAGTCTCCATTCTCTCACCCACATGTGTAATCTCATGCCATGTTCACAAGCGATGGGAGTTTTTCATTTTCTCAGCCTTTCTATGAATTTACACACATGCACGAGGTGGGTTTTTTCTTTTTTTTTTTTAAGGTAATCATATCATATGTATTTTTCTATTAAGTTGGTTTTCTTCCCCCCAGAAAGCGCTTTTGTTATCGCTTTATGTCACCATGTACAAGTACATCTATAGATCTACCTTATCCGTTTTAAGGCTATATGGTATTTCATAGTATGAATGTACAATACCACAACTTACTTTACCATTCTCCTCTTGGTGAATTCTTAGGTCATTTCCAGTATTTCACTATTATAAACAATGGTGAAATGAACATCCTTTTGCTTATATTTCTGCCCACTTATGTGATTATTTCTGTAGATTAGGTACCTAGAAATGGAATTGCTGGATGGTCAAGGGGTATGAACATTTTAATTTGGGGCAGATTATGAAACATTGCTCACCAGAAATTCTTTACAAATCTACACCTCCATTAAGAGCGTATGAGAGTGCCCGTTTTTCCACAGCCTTGTCCACAATGAAATTTATCAGTCTTTTAATTTTGTTAGTATCATGGATGAAAACTGGTATTGCATTCCAGTTCTGTATTTCTCTAATGAGGTTAAGCCTCTTTTCATAGATTTACTGGCCTAATTTGTGTTCCTTTTCCTGTAAACTGCCTGTTTTATGACCTTATACCATTTTCTCACTGAGTTATCTTTGCATATTGTAGAAGTACTCTTTACAGTTATGAATGTTAATCTGAGTTTGGTACATACATTACAAATATTCTCTTCCAGCTCATCACTTTTTAAAAAAATTTGTCTTTTAGTATAAAGAAGTTTGCATTTTGTCGTAGTTAAATCTAGTAATTTTTTTTCTTTGCACCTTCTGAGTTTCATGTCTTCTTTAAGAAATCCTTCTCTAATCCAAGACTATAGAAATGTTATTATATAATGTTAATATTAATATTATACTTTCTTCTAGTGTTTCTATCATTTTGTCCCATCTTTCAGTTATGGCAATTCTCTCCTTCCACTTTCTCAGGCCAAAAGCCTTTGTGTTATCCTTGACTCCTCTGCTTCCCTCGTGGACCACAACTAATTCATCAGCAAATTCTTCTGAGTTCGTGTTCAAAATATACCCAGGCTCTGACCACTTTTCCCACTTTTAACTGTTACCATCTGAGTCTCAGTCACCATCATCAATTGCCTGGCTCACTGCAATAGGCCCCTAACTGGTCTCCTTGCTTCGCCTTTGTCCCCCTTGTCTATTCTCACAGCAACTGGAGTGATTCTTTTCTATGTAAGTCAGATTACGTCTCACTTTTGCTCAAGATCCTCCAATAGTTCCCAATTTCTCTCGCAGTAAAAGCCAAAGTCTTTAACATAACTTAGAAGAGCCTAAGGTGATCTGCATCACCCATTCCACACCTCTCCAACCGAATCTCCTACCATTCTTCCCTCTCTCACTCTGCTCCAGCCACCTGCTCTTCTTGTTGACCTTCCACACCAGCCAGGCATGCTCCCACTTTTTAGGGCATTTTCACTGGCAGTTGCCTTTGTCTGTGACACTCTAACCCCAGATATCAACAGGGCAAACTCCCTCATCTTCAAGTCTTTGCTCAAATGTCAGTTTTCACCGTCTCCCTTATTCACACAATTTAAAACTGCAGCTGTCCCCACTCCAGCCCTCCCAGTCCCCACTAGCTTTTCCTTTTTTCATAGCACTCATTAACGTCCAACATACTATACAGCTTACTTACTGTTTACTTTTTCACCCAACTAGGAAGTAAGTTTCAAGAGGGCAGGAATTTCTGTCTGTTTTACCAAGGGCCTAGAATGGTGCCTTACACGTACCAGGTATTCAATAATTTTTTGCTAAATGAACAAATTTGTGAATTTGGATTTAATCCATTTGGAATTTATTTTTGTGTATTGTGTGACATACGGCGAAATATTTTTTTAATGCCCTAATGTCCTAAATTAGAGCAAATCCTTACCCTTTAAGGGAATTTTCTCTTTGAAAATAGCTAGTTCGTTTGAGGCTAATTCTAATAGTTACGGTAGGTGATCAAGTTCAGTAATGCTGTTTTGTGGTCAAGAAATGAGGCATAATTATAAGGTAATGAGCCTGCTGTCTTCGTGTGGCTTGGGAGCTAGCTCAGAAGTCAATCTCAGGTTTCCAAAAGACAGACCAAGGCCATTCTTATGGCACCATTATGAGAGAGAGACAAACAGACAGAGGCAGAGAGATCTGGGAGTAAAGCTTTTCATATCTATATGTTTTTTAAATTTAATTTATTTTTTATACAGCAGGTTCTTATTAGTTATCTATTTTATACATATTAGTGTATACATGTCAATCCCAATCTCCCAATTCATCACACCACAACCATCCCCCCACCCTGCTTTCCCCCCTTGGTGCCCATATGTCTGTTCTCTACATCTGTGTCTCTGTTTCTGCCTTGCAAACCGGTTCATCTGTACCATTTTTCTAGGTTCCACATACATGCATTAATATACGATATTTGTTTTTCCCTTTCTGACTTACTTCACTCTGTATGGACCCTAGGTCCATCTATGTCTCTACAAATGACCCAATTTCGTTCCTTTTCATGGCTGCGTAATATTCCGTTGTATATATGTACTACGCCTTCTATATCCATTCATCTGTCGATGGGCATTTAGGTTGCTTCTATGACCTGGTTATTGTAAATAGTGCTGCAATGAACATTGGGGTGCATGTGTCTTTTTT
>NW_020171994.1:2289714-2313086 GCF_003031525.2 Neophocaena asiaeorientalis asiaeorientalis
AAGCCCACATGTGT
This sequence comes from Neophocaena asiaeorientalis asiaeorientalis, assembly GCF_003031525.2. NCBI lineage: Eukaryota > Metazoa > Chordata > Mammalia > Artiodactyla > Phocoenidae > Neophocaena > Neophocaena asiaeorientalis. Next base: position 2,289,729 of record NW_020171994.1, read on the forward strand.
CTTTTTGAATTATGGTTTTCTCTGGGTATATGCCCAGTAGTGGGATTGCTGGGTCATACGGTAATTCTATTTGTAGTTTTTGAAGGAACCTCCATACTGTTCTCCATAGATACTGTATCAATTTACATTCCTACCAACAGTGTAAGCAGGTTCCCTTTTCTCCACACCTCCTCTCTATCCTGTTCTATTGATCTATATTTCTGTTTTTGTACCAGTACAGTAGTAGCTTTGTAGTGTAGTCTGAAGTCAAGGAGCCTGATTCCTCCAGCTCCGTTTTTTTCCCTCAAGACTACTTTGGCTATAAGGGGTCTTTTGTGTCTCCATACAAATTTTAAGATTTTTTGTTCTGGTTCTGTAAAAAATGTCACTGGTAGTTTGATAGGGATTGCATTGAATCTGTAGATTGCTTTGGATAGTATAGTCATTTTCACAATATTAATTCTTCCAATGGAAGAACATGGTATATCTCTCCATCTGTTTGTGTCATCTTTGATTTCGTTCATCAGTGTCTTATAGTTTTCTGCACACAGGTCTTTTACCTCCTTAGGTAGGTTTATTCCTAGGTATTTTGTTCTTTTTGTGGCAATGGTGAATGGGATTGTTTCCTTAATTTCTCTTTCTGATCTTTCTTGTTAGTGTATAGGAATGCAAGAGATTTCTGTGCATTAATTTTGTATCCTGCAACTTAACCAGATTCATTGATTAGCTCTAGTATTTTACTGGTGGCATCTTTAGGATTCTCTATGTATAGTATCATGTCATCTGCAAACAGTGACAGTTTTACTTCTTTTCCAATTTGTATTCATTTTACTTCTTTTTCATCTCTGATTGCTGTGGCTAGGACTTGCAAAGCTATGTTGAATAATAGTGGTGAGAGTGGACATCCTTGTCTTGTTCCTGATCTTAGAGGAAATGCTTTCAGTTTTTCACCATTGAGAATGATGTTTGCTGTGGGTTTGTTGTATATGGGCTTTATTATGTTGAGGGAGGTTCCCTCTATACCCACTTTCTGGAGAGTTTTTATCATAAATGGGTGTTGAATTTTGTCAAAAGCTTTTTCTGCATCTATTGAGATGATCATACGATTTTTATTCTTCAATTTGTTAATATGGTATATCACATTGATTGATTTGCATGTATTGAAGAATCCTTGCCTCCCTGGGACATATATATTTTTTGATAGTTGAAGTAGTCAACATGGGAAAATCAGAATTTATTGGACTTCCTTATACACTCTTTACAGTTTTGTATGATTTTTAAAATTTTGAATTATATTTAGAAGGGCACCATATAGTCAGTGCTTTGAGTCTTAAGATTTTAATTCATTCCTGTTGGAACGGTTCTGAAGAAGTTGTTTCAAAAATTCCTTGTGCAATCACAGCACCATTGAAGCTTCATTGCTTTTTCCAACTGCCTGCCAGGCATCTCTGCTTAGATACCCCACCTTGCGCATCAAACTTTACCTCACACATATCATCCTCTGTTTCCAAACCTGTGCCACTTCCCAGCCACTGTTGCTGGTGCTTCCATTATAAATCTTCGTTGGGGTATTGGTTGGCTTCTACTTTTATTCACCCTGCCAATCCACCAGTACCAAATCCTATTGAGAACGTCTTTAATAGTCTATCTTCTTCTTTCCATCTCTTGCCTTACTCCAGTTCAGTCACTGTTATCTCTCATTTAGATGGTTGCAGTAGCCTCCTAGCCCATCTCCTGGCCTCAAATCTTCCTCTCAAATCCATCTTTTAAAACCCTGCCAGACAAGTTTTCCTAAAGTCCAATGTAATCATGTTATTCTCATAATCAAAAATCTTTCATGACTCCCCATCATCTTTTTGCCAAGACATAAACATTTTTATCTGGCATCCAGTAGGTACCCAACTTACCTTTCCTGTCTATTTTCTGCTATTTGTAACACCAAAGAATGTCAGAGCTGGCTGAAGTCTTACGAGTAGTCTCCAAACAAAACAAAATACTCTCTGTTCCCTGAACATATGCCTCACTTTTTCACCCCTGTGCCCTTACAAAGCTATTCCCTCCTTCTAGATCACTCACCCCACCAAGTCTCATTGTCAAATATCTACTCATCCTATAAGCCTCATCACAAATGCTAACTCCTCCATAGATTGTCTCCTGATTCCCATATGATGTGATCTCATCTTTACAGCACTAGTGAATACCATTTGCCCAGCACTTAGAGGTTAATGCAGCTACTCGTGTACTAGTCCTCTTCATGCTTCTAAGAATGCAAGCTCTGAAGGAGGATAAGGACTGTGTTTAGGTGATTTCTCTCTCTCTCTCTCTCTCTCTCTCTCTCACACACACACACACACACACACACACACACACACACAGAGAGCCAGGGACTAGAGTGCAGGAGGCTTGTGTGTTTTCTCTCTCTCTCTCTCTCTCTCTCTCTCTCACACACACACACACACACACACACACACACACACACTGAGATTGTTATGGGCCAGGCATTATGCTAAGTTCTTTATATGTATTATATCACAATCTTCTTCAAAGCTTTATGATATATAGGTAGTATTATTATGCCAATTTTATAGCGGAAGAAACAGAAGCACGGGGAAATCAAGCAATTTGCACAAATCTCACATATAGCAACAGATAGACTCAGGACTCATATTCTCGTCCCTCTCAACTGGCTTCAAATATTCCTGTTATATAGCCTGCATCCTATTTCACATGCACAGTTAGATGGTCTTCTGCCCTCTTCAGTGGGCAGTACCTATGGGCTCCTGTTCCCCCTCCCCGTCCTTTACTGCACACATCTACTGAGCAGCCATGTTTATCTTGCTTAACCAGTTCCCTGCTGTGAAATGGCTGCCAGTCATCCTCCTCACAAGTAAAGCTGTTGTTGGTCAAAACCTCAGTCCCTGGTAACCACCTATGGCTGAAAATGAGGCTCAGAGAGAATTTTTCCAAAGATCACATAAATGCCAGAGACAGGACTTCAGCCCGAGTCAGCTGCTCTGGGACACGTGCTCTTAGCTCATGGTAGACTGTGAGTTAAAGGAACCAGCCTAGTAATGCTTGATGAATTCACTTTTTCAAGTTCATCGTATATCAAAGTGACTCTTTGAAAGGTAGCATTCATTTGGATGTACACGATCTCATATACTTGTTGATAAACAAATCTAGAATAACATCATCAACAACAGCAAACTTCCTTATTCCAAGTTAACACCGAATTGCCTTAAAAACAATAAAAAGAAGTGGCACGTAATTCTACAATTCTCCACACCAGGAGGCTGGGAGTCCCAAACTAGGGATTCCAGAAAGGGAGACTCTCAAGGAAATTCCGTGATGGTGTTATTCAGTGAAAGAGTCCTCCTTCTGCCTCCCATCCCTGTGTGTAAGGACAGGAATTTCCCTCGGCACTCAACCCCGTGTGAACTCGCAACCCCTAAAAATGCTCTCTGAGCACCTTGCTGAGAATCCTCCCAGAGGCCTCCAGAGAACGGCCAGCAGCAGCTTTCAGTAAAGCTGTGAAGCGAGGGCAGGTCAGGAATATATTTAGGTAGGACTGTGGAGGTTCCTGTCATGTCGAATTTGGGAAATCTTTGTTTCCTGTCCTGGAGGGAAGAATCATGCAGAAAGTTCTCCTTTGGTAAGTCATGTTTTAACAAGAAGTATGAGTCAGCTTGCGTTGAGTAGCCTGAGATTGCTTACCTAGCGATAGTAGGGAGGCTGGAAAGAGTTAGTACCAGGAACCCTATGTTAACCGATAGTGTGACTCAACCTGCTGTGTACATTAATGTGTTTGGGGAAGCCTACTCCTAGGCAGTTTGTGTTGACACACTGTATAAACACATGTCATAGGCTCTGCTTCGGAAAGAAAATGCATGTATGTGCAGGCGCAAGCACACACATACGAGCGCACATACAGGCTCACACCTATCCAACCCAAAGAGGCCTCAGACCATCCCTATTCCTTCCAGTTGGGAGAGGTCAAGTTTGACTTGAATCCAGAAACATCACATTCTAACTGTACAATTGCAGGGCCCTGGTTTGGTTGGTTGGTTTTTTTTTTTTTTTTTAGCCAGTCTTATTCAACACTTCCTAAAATTGCCATACCTGAGTGAAATTAACCCTAAAAATCAGAGGTCCTTTTGGAGCCAAGAGATTGAAGAGTTTCACAGCTGCGGGAGGTGATTAACGGTACTGTGACATAGTCATGAGTTGCCAAATGCTGAAGGCTTACTAGCTGATAGGCCCTGCGTTAAGCGTTTAGTACGCATTGTGTCTCACACTAATCCTATGAAGGAAGTATTAGTTATGCTCCTCGTTTTACAAATGAGGGAAAGGAAGTTCAGAGAGGTAAAATGAGCTTTCATTGGTCACACACTTTGTAAGTGGTAGAGTGAGGCCTTGAGCCCAAGTGTGACAGCTCCATAGCCCATGCCCTCGCCAATCATGTGATGTGACCTTCCAGCTGTGAACAAGGGACAGTAAAACACATAGGTAACACAGCTCCTGCTTGCATGGCTCACACTCTTGCTGGGAATACAAGACAAATACACACCAAACAGGGATTGATGCTAAGAAGTGTGAGATTATGAGGGCCCACATTATGCAAGACAGAAAACAAATAAATACAAGTACAGAAAGCAGAATGTGGGCCACTGCAAGGGATGGTGGTAAGCCCCCAGATCTTCCTTGCAGAATGAGCTCCATGGCAGGAGAGGGGGATTCTGGGAGGAGTTGAGTAGGATTTTTGAAGGTAAAGATCTATAATGAACAATGAAAAGAGAGAGGTAGTGTTTCAGAGGGCAAGAAGGACAATAAGGCAAGGAGGTCAGGTTGCTTTATGGAAGGGCTGGAAAAAAAGATCATTGGGAATATCTAAAAAAGAGTTGTTAAGTGGAGCTTACAAAGCAGATAGATGGCAAAAGCAGGAAAAATGGCAAAGGTGTCAAATTCTGTCAGATTTGGTTTAAAGTAGGGAAGCAAATGAAAGGCCTCTTTTTGTGTTTGCTTGTCTGCTTGTTTTTTGTCCTGCGCGGTGTTTTGTTTTGGCTGTTTATAGTGTGCTCGTTTGCTAGTTTTAATGAGGCAGCAGAGCAAAGCAACAAAGAGCACAGTCTCCAGAGTCAGGCAGCTTGGCTTTAAGCCCGGGCTCTGCCACTTACCAGCTGAGGGACTGTGGGTAAGTTATTTCAATTCTTTGTGCCTCATTTTTCTCACCCATAAAATGAGATAAAAGAAGACCTATCTCATGAGATTGTTATTCTTATAAGAATCATACAAGTTATTATTTGCAAAGTGCTTAGAACAGTGCCTACATATAGTAAGCACTATAGATGTGCTTTTTGTATAAATACAAATGTAATTTCTTATCAACATTGAAATATGTGGGAAATTTCTAAAATCACTGTGTAAAGATCTTTCTCCTAAAACAACTGGTAGATGAGGCCATCCAGGCAGATTGCAGCATGGCATCAACTGAGGACAGCTGAGGAGTGGCTGATGCCTTCACATGGGGCTCACAGCTCCCGTCACGCCCAACTGCTTACACATGGCCCACCTCACGTGCTCTTGTGACTCCCGGTTTAAAGTGAAAGGGACATCCTGATTCCTAATAAGCCCCTATATTTACAAAGAGAGCTCATAAAGGAAGCAATTTGGGCCAGGATCCCAGGCCTGGCTGAGCTCACAGGATGCTCTCACCCTTAGAGTCTAAGGGAAGTATCTGTCCTCCTCCCCAGCTGGGGTCCCTCCTTTGCCTCAGGTGTTGGGCCACTGGGAGGCACCAGCACCCGCATCCCCAAAGCCTCCTCCACTGACTCAGATCTTCCTGCCCAGTTCAGCACTTCTGATGGGAAGAAGGACTTAGGGCTCCCATAATCCTTTGCAGCAGCAACTGTGTGGGAAGCACAAAGCTGAGACCAGCAAAGCAGGAATGGGTACGCTTCCCCCGAGTGACCAGGCCTTGACAAGTTATGTCCTCCTCCTATGCTCGTTTAGAGTATTAAACTGTGCCTCAAGGTCCGAAAGCTCCACGACTCAGGAAGAATTTACACAGCAGCTAGCCCCGAACCACGCTGCGAGGTCAACCAAGTTTTCCTTCAGAGCCACCGTCCATTGTAGCATTCCCAGGCAGTCGGCTTCCTAGTGGTCCCTGGCTCTTCATGTGCTGGAGCTGCTCAGGACCACTCAGTAGAGACCTTGGCCTGAGCCACCCACAGTGGTTTTCTGACAGTCTCGAAGCCGGTGTGTCTCTCGCTCAGAGGAGATGTACTTTCCACCCTCCAGGAGCACGATTGAGTGATTGAGTCCTGCTTGGGCGGGGTGGGTGTGCAGGCCTGGCGGCTCCCAGGTGTCACCACCTTTGCTTGTGAGGAATGATTAATGGTGGGAATGTCAGGGCATGCAGGAGAGGAAAAGCTGTGGGAGGAGATAATTGGGGAAAGAGACCTTGGGGCTTCAGTCAAACCCTGCCGCTGCCACTGCCTTTGAATAAGTGCCACGGCTATTACACCTGCATGCAGCTTCGCGAAGAGGGCCACAGGAGGCCCACTGCCAGGGTTAGAAGTCCTGTTGCCCATCACGCAGGAAGAGTTGAGACACAGACATGCTGTGACACCTCTGGGCCATCGAGTCCAAATCCTTCATTTCATGGAGCACCAACCTCGCCCTGGGTCTCACAGCTCCTTGTAGAGGCTGAGCAGGGAGTAGAACACAGGTCTCCTGGCTTTTGGTATGACTTCCTGGGAGAGGAAAAGGTGTAGAAGTGGGAAACTCGAGACTTGTTCTAAATACCCACATATCTGATGAATAACAGCTCGGGAGCCCTTTCCAGCTGGGCGGAGGCACGCAGCCTGGTCCCAGCCCCAAACCAGCAGGAAATAACTCTGGCCAATCTCCACTACTTCATGACCCTCCCAAGGCAAACAGTGCCTGGTCTCAGGTGGGACCAGAATCTGAGAGCCTTGCGGTAAAGACTCTGGGTAGAGAGGGCACTAAGAGAAGCATGTGTCTCTGGGGAAAGCTGTTTTGACCCATGCATATCTCCCAGGTGCTACCACCACACAACCCAGCAAGTCTGAAATTCCTTACCCCATTTCTCAGCTAAGGCTTTGTGTTCAATGGGTGGTCGAGGAGGGTGATGATAACATGTTCTAGCCCTCCGTTGCCTCTCTGACCTCCCACCACTCTCCCCCTCGCTCACTCCTCTGTAGCCACTCTGGCCTCCTTGCTATTCCTCGAACATGCCAACCATACTCCCACTCCAGGGCCTTTGTACTTACTGTTCTCCTCCAGCTATCTGTGTGGTTTGCTCCCACCCTTCCCACAAATCTTTGCTCAAATGTCACCTTCCCAGAGATCCCTTCCCCAACTACTCTAAAAGTGCACCTGACACCCTCTAAGGCCTTACCGGCTTTTATTTTCTCCTCATGGCATTTATCACCATCTTACATTATATTACGTATCTTGTTTAGTGTCTTCCCACACTAAAATATCAGATATGTGAAGATAGGGACTTTGTCTGGCATGTTCATTCCTGAATCTCCATCGCCGAGAACAGTCCCCGGCACACAACGGATGCTCAATAAATATCTGCTGGATAGATGGATGAGTGGCTAGAAAGGGGACTTCATATTTTTCTTGGTGTGTGGTTACATATAGCAAGTGACATTGTAAACACAAATTCATTCCATTTATTCATTTACCAAACAAATATTCATTGCATGCCCTTATGTCCCAGGCACCGTATATTCAGACTAGTGGAAAAGAAAGATGTGTAGACAGGGAATGACAATTCAGTGCAGTAAGTACTACCCAGTGTTTCTGGAAGCACAGAGAAGGAGCTGGTGAAGGCTTGCTTCCTAAAGGGAGATGGCTCTTGAAGAGTAGGAGATGTTAAGAGAAGAAAATTGAGGTGAGGATGTGGAGAAGGGCATTTCAACATGTGCATGAACATAGAGAACCATGTGGAGAAAAACTTTACTGTGTTGGGCCACAGAGTGGCAGGGAAGGAGAGATGTAGGGAGAATCAAGGCAGGGGATGAGGCAGAGGTGCTAGCTATAGGGTCTTGCCTGCTGTACTAAGTACAGAGTTAAGCCTTTAAGTCAGGGGGGACAAACTTGTCAACCATGGAGAGAACCAGCCTACAGATGTATATAGTTTGAGCTACAAACTTATTATTTTAAATGTAGTGGCCAATGTTTTAAAAATTAAAGTATTTCACATAAAAATCCAGAATTTTAGCTTTTCTTGAACTATCAGAATATCACACCCAACTAGCCCACATGGCTACGACTGTCAGCATCTGAGCAGTTGTCCTCATTAAACAGGGCTTTTGCTCTCCAATTTGTCAGTCTCCACTCAGCCTGCTTCACTGATTATGTTATGGCTGATCCCCCCAACCCCTAGTATGGCCAGAAAGTGGCAAGGCTAGGGGTTTGAGTCCGCACTCTTACCCAGTAACCGATTAATGCCTGGCATAAAAATGGCCCTCCATAATACTTTATTTGAAGAATGAACAAATTCATACCACTGTCTCCTACTAGAAAGTCTTTCCCACTGTCTCTTCCTAGGCAAATCCTGCCCCATCTCTCAGCCCAGCTCAGATACGGCCTCCTCCATGAAGCCTTCCCTGATTTCATGTTCCTCACCCAAGAGATGTGACCTGTCCTGTGGCTATGGGGTGGAGGATATGAAGGCAACAAACCTGGGGTACAAGGGCGTATTGTGGGGAGCACTGGGATGGTTCGAGCTGCGCTGTAGGGGGAAGGAAAAATCTGAGGTTTGAACTTAAGAATCTGTGTACCTGAGTGGAGAGTGCATAAATGGTGGAAGCTGAGAGACAACTGTGAAAGAAATAAAACAGATCTCAGTTTTTTCCTTGCTTGGAATGTTGTCTCTTTTTACTTCTCTTCTTGTTTTCTTTCTTTTCTAGCCCTCTGTCCCCTGTACCTTAACTGGCATTAGAGAGTTAACAGAGGACCCACAGGCTTACAAAAGACAGCTTTCCAAAGAACTGTTCTGAGAGCAGCCAAAATGAGATTGCACCAACAATGCCCAGAGAGTTGCCATAAACCAGAACATCTCCAACCATTCCAACTTCAAGTTGTGCGTCACTAACAGTTAAAGAAAATTGCAACCTGAAACAAGACCACAGTCCTATAACCCTCTCTTCTGCTCGTCCTATAAAAACCCCAATCCTACTTCGGCTCGGGGAGTTACCTGATGCTGAGGTGCTCCTGGATGCATATCAACTGAATAAGTCTGTAACCTCTATTTGAGTCCCTTTAACTATTTTTGACAGTCTGGTGCTATGACTCGGATTGGGTCTGGATAACCCTTGGGCCTACTGAGATTCAGCTACGGACAGAGCAAGCTGGGGAACCTCTTCCTCCCTTCTTGGAAGCCCCTGGCGGGTCGAATGGTAAGTCCTGTTCCCACTCATGTTCTTTCTGGTTGCACACAAGTTGCAGGCTTTGATTCTCTGAAAGGGTTAACCCATTGTATGACTGAAGTCACTGCCTCTATTTCCTTTTCGTCTTTTGAGGTTTTCTGGCCTTTCAGGTTCTCTGGGAGCAGAGAATGGGATGATGACCCTAAGGTTGAGCAAGGCCTTTCTTTCTTCTTCTATGTTGATCTCTTTTATTATGGGCTGGATGGAGTGACTTTGAGGAAGACAATTTTGTTTTGTTTTTAATTTTATATTGGAGTATAGCTGATTTACAATGTTGTGTTAGTTTCAGGTGTACACCAAAGTGGTTCAGTTATATATATACATATATCCATTTTTTTCATATTCCTTTCCCATATAGGTTATTACAGAATATTGAGTAGAATTCCCTGTGCTCTACAGTAGGTCCTTGTTGGTTAGTTATTTTATATATAGTAGTGTGTATATGTCAATCCCAATCTCCCGATTTATCCCTCCCCCCACCACCTTTCCCCTTTGGTAACCATAAGTTTTCTAAGTCTGTGAGTTTCTGTTTTGTAAATAAGTTCATTTGTATTAGTTGTTAGATTCCACATATAAGCGGTATCATATAATATTTGTCTTTCTCTGTCTGACTTACTTCACTTAGTATGATAATCTCTAGGTCCATCCATGTTGCTGCAAATGGCATTATTTCATTCTTTTTTATGGCTGAGTAATATTCCATTGTATATATGTACCACATCTTCTTTACCCATTCCTCTGTCGATGGACATTTAGGTTGATTCCATGTCTTGCTTATTGTAAATAATGCTACAATAAACATCGGGTTGCATGTATCTTTTCAAAGTATGGTTTTCTCCGGGTATATGCCCAAGAGTGGGATTGTTGGATCACATGGTAGTTCTATTTTTAGGGGTTTTTTTTATTATTATTGGGGTATAGTTGATTTACAATGTTGTGTTAGTTTCAGGTGTACGCCACAGTGGTTCAGTTATACATATACATATACCCACTCTTTTTTAGATTCTTTTCCCATGTAGGCCATTACAGAGTGTTGAATAGAGTTCCCTGTGCTATACAGCAGGTCCTTATTAGTTACCTATTTTATATATAGTAGTGTGTATGTGTCAATCCCAATCTTCCAATTTATCCCTCCCCCCTTTACCCACTGGTAACCATAAGTTCATTTTCTACACCTGTAACCCTATTTCTGTTTTGTAGATAAGTTCTTTTGTATCCTTTTTTAAGATTCCACATATAAGCAATATCATATGACATTTGTCTTTGTCTGACTTACTTCACTCAGTCTGACGATCTCTAGGTCCATCCATGTTGCTGCAAATGGCATTATTTTGTCCTTTTTGATGGCTGAGTAATATTCCATTGTCTATATGTACCACATCTTCTTTATCCACTCCTCTGTTGATGGACATTTAGGTTGCTTCCATGTCCTGGTTATCGTAAACAGTGCAGTAATGAACATTGGGGGTGCATGTATCTTTTCAATTTATGGTTTTCTCTGGATATATGCCCAGGAGTGAGATTGCTGGATCATATTGTAGCTCTGTTTTTAGTTTTTTAAGGAACCTCCGTACTGTTCTCCATAGTGGCTGTACCAGTTTACATGCCCACCAACAGTGTAAGAGGGTTCCCTTTTCTCCACACCCTTTCCAGCATTTGTTGTTTGTAGATTTTTTGATGATGGCCATTCTGACTAGTGTGAGGTGATACCTCATTGTAGTTTTGATTTGCACTTCTCTAATATTAGTGATGTTGAGCATCTTTTCATGTGCTTTTCGGCCATCTGTATGTAGAGGAAGACAATTTTGAACCACAGTGGTCCGTTTGGGACTCTTGGGACCCGTCAAGACTTGAGCCTTAGAATAAAAGGAATAAAAGGAAACAAGATGGCAGCTTTCTTTAACTGGTAAGGAGAAGCTGAGAAAAGAAACAGTATAGAAAGATTCCAATCTACTGAGTCCTCTCTTAAAACAACCTCAGCCTTCTCTCTTCCCAAAGACCTTCTCCTTTCTAACTCTGTGCCTGCCCCTTATAAACCAATTCCCTCCTGGCCTTCCTCCTCTCTTGCTCTCTGTCCTCTGCTCTGCCCTCTTCCTCCTCCTCTTTCCCTTTCTTAGCTTCCTGTCACCTTTAGACCCCTACCTTCAGAACTCTCCAGATATGCGCAAGGCATAGAGATAGGAGAAAGTCTTTTCAAGGCAATCCCTGAAGGTTTTCCCTCTTCCACTGACTGAGGAATAATTCAAACCTGTCAACAAGGGCGCAATGAATTTGTCTCTAACTTTAGGGACCGATTAGAAACCACTTTTAAAGAATATTCAGGGTTGGGCATTAATGCTAACTGCTTTACAATGGTGTGTTAGTTTCTGCTTTATAACAAAGTGAATCAGCTACACACATACACATATCCCCATATCTCCTCCCTCTTGCGTCTCCCTCCCACCCTCCCTATCCCACCCCTCTAGGTGGTCACAAAGCACCGAGATGATCTCCCTGTGCTATGCTGCTGCTTCCCACTAGCTATCTATTTTACATTTGGTAGTGTATATATGTCCATGCCACTCTCTCACATTCTTTGTTAATGGCCTTAAGCCTGAAATATCAGATATTTAGAAGCACAAAATAGCCTGGCAGACTACACCCATTCATGAGTTACACTTTGTGTCCAGCACTTTTTTGTTCAGCATTTTGAGGAGAGCATAATAAACACAGAGAAAACCGCACACTGCAAATTTATGTCATTATGACTTAAACAGCTTGAAGGAAATAAATGGCCCTCCACAAATACAACACAGATAGACATGCATACTTGTAGATATTGCAGAGAAAATGACACTGGGCCTGCGAATGTCCCACTTTGGCCAGGAAACAAGACACTGAACTAGGGTTGCCAGATTTAGCAAAATAAAATACAGGAAATATTGAATTTCAGATAAACAACGAGTAATACCTTAGCGTGAGTATATCTCATGAAATATCTGGGACACACGTACACTAAAAAGTGATTTGTTTCTTATCTGATATTCACATTTAATTAGACTTCCTGTATTTTACCTGGCAACCCTATACAGGTTGCTCAGTCAGAAACAAAGTGATTCCTTCCCTCCAAGGAAGTCATCCTAGAGTATCCCCAATTGCCTTTGGATCAACAAGGAGAAATAACTCTGTTTATTCACAGATGGTCATTCAATCTCATTTTTAGTAGGCACTGGAGCCACACTCTCTACCATTAATTCCTTCTAGTTTCCCACCACCCTCCCTTGGGATAATAAAAAATCTCCGTGATGGGATTTACCAATTGAATACACTCTCTCCCTCTTGCTTAGCCCTTTGCCTATATCTTTGGGACCCTTAACTGTTCAACGTACCTTTCTCTTCTGTCCTTCCACCCTCTCTAACCAATTCAGATGGACTTTTTGGTTCGATGGGGAACTACTATTAGGTGTACACCCAAAGGACTTTTTCTTGATCTCTTAGACTCTGATAACCCAGTATGCCATCTTATGTTGGCTGTCCTCAACTACCTGAGTAGTACCTGAGGACTACTCCTGAGTCCTCCATTCACTTTCCCCCTAAAATTACCTCAGTTTTCTGATTTAATTTCTTCATTACCCAATATCCTCAGGGCCCCCTCATCTACAGATATGGGAAAAATAAAGGATATAGAACCCTTACAAGTCAATATTGACTTCACAATCCCTCTGCCTAAATTGGCCAATATCTCCTAAAACCCAAAGCACTAGAAGGAGTATGACCCATTGTGACAGATTTCATAGTTAAAGGCTTAATCATTCCTTGTACTAGTGTCTGCAACACTCCTATCCATCCAGTAAAAACATCCTAATGGACGTAGGTACCTCTTTGTATAAGATGTAAGGCTACAAACTGTACAGTGTCCCACATTTCCCTATGGTTCCCAGCCCAACACTGTCCTGGTTTCTATACCACCAAATTCAACATACTTCATAGCATTAGATGTCTCTTCAGCCTTCTTTAGTGTTCCCTTACATCCTGATTTCCAATACCTTTCCACTTGAACATACAAAAATTATTGCACCTTGACTGTGATGCCACAAGGCCTCACTGAAGCCCCTGCATACTTATCTCAGGTTCTCAATCATAATCTCCAAGAATTACAATTTCTCTGTTCCTCTAACTTGATCCAATATACAGGTGAGCTGCTCTTATATTCACCTGACATAACCTCTTCGCAAGAGGCCTGTTTATCTCTTAGAAACTTCGGCTATAAAAGGACAAACAGTTTGTAAGGATAACTTACAATTTTGTAACACTCAGATTCACTACCTAAGCCATGGTATATCCTAGGGAGGCAAATCTCTCTGAGCAGACAGAAGTACAGCCATTCAAAATCGCCCTCACCTTATTACTAAAAGGCAACTTAGCAGATTTAGAGCCTTTAGGGATATTGCAGTTAGTGGATTCCCAACTTTTCTGAATCACCTGCCACCATCTATGACATGACTAAGAATGACATCCCTGAGCCTCTGCCTTCAGAGGGTACTACAGAGTTAGCTTTTGACCAACTCAAGGCTACTATCCACAACCCTACCATTCTGGGTCACCCCCAAATTTTACGAAGTCTTTTTTTCTCTTTAAACATAAAAGGGATGGTCAAGTTCTTTGTGTTTTATCTCGGAAACGTAATGGAAATCAGAGACTCATTTGGTATTACAATCTTTCTCCCTATTCAGTAGTTAAACATATCCCACTTGTCTAAGAGCAACAGCTGCAGCTGCATTTGATCTTGGGGTCACCTTTCCACCTCCTGGTACCTCATGCAGTTCAAATTCTTCTCACCAAAAACACTCAACATTTTTCTGCTTTCAGACTCACTTCCCATGAACTGCTGCTTCTGTCCTCAGCTCATATTGCCTTCTCTAGGAGTCATACTCTTTTTCAAAATTGAGATATAATTCATATACCATAACATTTATGTTTTACAGTGAACAGTTCAGCCATTTTTTGTATATTCACAAAGTTGTTCAACCATCACCACTATATAATTCCCAAAGGTTTTCCTGATCCCCAAAAGCAAAGCCATATCCATTAGCGGTCGCTTCCCCGTCTCCTCCCACACCAGCCATAGTCAACCATTAATCTACTTTGTGTCTGTATGGACTTGCATATTCTGGACTTTTCATGTCAGCAGAATCATACAATATGTGGCCTTTTGTGGCTGGCTTCTTTCACTTAGCATGTGTTAAGTGTCACCCATGTTGTAGCAGGCATCAGTACTTCATCACTTTTTCTTGCTAAATAATATTCCATTGCAGGCATATACCATATTTTGTTTATCCATTCATCAGTTGATGGACATTCACGTTGTTTCCACTTTTTGACTATTATGAATAATGTTACTATGACCATTCATGCATAAGTTTTTGTGTGGACATATGTTTTTAATTCTCCTGGCTATATACCTAGGAGTAGAATTGCTGGATCATATGGTAACTCTATGTTTAACCTTCTGAGGAACTATCAAACTATTCAACAGCGACTGCACCATTTTACATTCCCACCAGCAATGTATAGGGTTTC
This sequence comes from Neophocaena asiaeorientalis asiaeorientalis, assembly GCF_003031525.2. Taxonomy (NCBI): domain Eukaryota; kingdom Metazoa; phylum Chordata; class Mammalia; order Artiodactyla; family Phocoenidae; genus Neophocaena; species Neophocaena asiaeorientalis. The sequence goes on from NW_020171994.1 coordinate 2,304,731, forward strand.
CATTTTCTACATCCTTACAACACTTATTGTCCATCTTTTTTTCTTAGAGCCATCCTTGAGGGTATGAAGTAGTATCTCAATGTGGTTTTGATTTGCATTTCCCTAATAACTAGTACTGTTGAGCATCTTTTCATGTGTTTATTAGCCAGCCATTCATATGTCTTATTGTCATAATCTTAATCCAGCTATCTTATTCCCTCTTCCAAAGAAGTGAGAATCTCATGATTGTTTAACTTTAACCTAAGAACTCCATCTGTCTCTTTCTTATCCCCATGAAACATCTCCACAAAACCCAGACTTAGAATTCTTTGTAGACAATTCATATCTTGAGACTGAACAAGTATATTTTCAAGTTAGGTATACTGTCACCACTTTCCAAGAGCTTACTGAATACAATTATTTTCCTGAAGTCCACTTAACATAACTAGTTGACTTATAGGATTGACTCTAGCCTACCAACCAGCAAGGAATGAAAGGGCTAACATATACACAGAAAGAAGATATGCCTTTGGTGTGGTTTATTATTTTGGCATACTAATGAAACAACAGAGCTTCCTGATAGTTGCTGGTACTTAAGCAGCTGTGAGCACATTCAAGCTTTACTAGATGCTGTACTCCTTTCCAAGAAAGTGACTGTAATTAAAGCCCACGCTCATACTAAGGAACCAACCCATGAGGCGAAAGAAAATGCCTTGGCCAATCAGTATGCTAAACAGAGTGCTCTCACCCAAGTTCACTTGGCTCGGCAAATCAAAGATGACCTGATTACTCCAGATTACTTCTATGAAACCTTGAGCAAACTTCAGTTAAAGCATCAGACTCTGAAAAAAAAAAAAAGGATATTGGGAGAAATCTGGATGTTCCCTTCATCAAATGGGCTATGGAGACACCAAGACTGTCCCTTGGTCTCTCCAGTCTCTCTGGAATGAAGCTTGATGAAAAATTTGCAGGCTATGACCTATCATAGTAAACAAACTTGAAAACTGCTCTGGGACAACTTTTTTTTTTTTTTGGCCACGCAGCACATGGGATCTTAGTTCACCAACCAGGGATCAAATACCTTAATTCACCAACCAGGGGTCAACCACTGATCAGTGGAAGTGCAGAGTCTTAACCACTGGACTGTCAGGGAAGTCCCTGGAAAAACTCTTAAGGTGGGACAGAGAGAGAAACCGTAGCCTTAGGGATGCTTTGAACATTTACAGATGAACTTTGTACAACCTCCTACATCACAAGAATTTGAATATGTATTTACTATTGTCTGCTTTCACTCTGGATAGCTAGAAGTTTTTCCTGGTCCTTGATTACTACAGATTAGAATGTTAATTGTGACCTCCAGGGCAACCACTAAGAAAATAACTTGAAGATGTATATTAAAAGAAATGACTAGGGAATTAAAATGGTATGCTACAAAATATCAATTGAACACAAAAGAATTCAGTAATGAAGGAACTGAGGAACAAAAAAATGAGGCATATAGAAAACAAATAGCAAAACGGCAGAAGGAAGTTCTTCCTTATCAGTAATTACATTAATGTAAATGGATTAAACTCAATTAAAAGTCAGAGAATGACAGAATGGAAAGAAAAAAACAAACATGATTCAGGCATATGCTGTCTATAAGGGACCCGTTTATAACCCAAACCACAAATAGGTTGAAAATAAAAGGATGGAAAAATGTATTCCATGCAAACAATAACCAAAAGGGAGCTGGAGTGGCTATACTAATATCAAGCAAAACAGACTTTAAGGCAAAAATTGTTACAAGAGACAAAGAAGGACAATACGTAATTATAAAAGGGTCAAACACTCAAGAATATATAACAATGATAAATATAAGTTCCCCAAAAAATTGAGCCCCAAAATATATGAAGCAAAAATTGACAGAATTGAAGTGAGAAATACAGTTCTACAATAATAGTAGGAGATTTCAATGTTCCACTATCAATAATGGATAGAATAAATAGAGAGAAGATTATCAAGGAAATAGAAGACCTGAGTAATACTATAAACCCACTAGACCTAACAGACATCTAGAGAATACTCCACCCAACAACAGCAGAATAAACATTCTTCTCAAATGCGCATGGAACATTCTACAGAAGAGACAATATATTAGGCCACAAAACAAGTTTCAGTAAATTTTAAAAGACTGAAATCATACAAAGTATGCTGTCTTGCCACAATGGAATGAAATTAGTAGTCAATAGAATGAAATTTGGTCAATTCACAAATAAGTGGAAACTAAACAGCACATTCCTAAATAGCCAATGAGTCAAAGAAGAAATCACATGGTAAATTAGAAAATATATTGAGATGAATGAAAATGAAAACACAACATACCAAAACATGTGGGATGCAGCAAAAGTAGTGCTCAGAGGGAAGACTATAGCGGTAAAATACCTACATTAAAAAAGAAGAGGGCTTCCCTGGTGGCGCAGTGGTTGAGTGTCCGCCTGCCGACGCAGGGGACACGGGTTCGTGCCCCGGTCCGGGAAAATCCCACATGCCGTGGAGCGGCTGGGCCCGTGAGCCATGGCCGCTGGGCCTGCACAATATCCTTATGTCCACCTTAAGTAACTAGAAAAACAAGAGGAAACTAACCCCAAAACAAGCAGAAGAAAAGGAATAACAAAGATTAGGGCATAAATAAATGAACTGCAGATCAGAAAATAATACAGAAAATCAATTAATCATTCATCTAGACTGACGAAGAAAAAAAGAAGTCTCATATTACTAAGATCAGGAATCAAACTGAGGACATTACTACTGACCTTAGAGAAATTAAAAAGAAAAAGGATTATAAAGAATACTACAAACAAATGTATGCCAACAAATCAGATAATCTGTTTCTAGGAACAGACAAATTCCTAGAAACACACAAACTATCAAAAGTGACTCAAGAAGAAACTAGAAAATCTGAATAAAAGGTAAAGTGAGTCAGTGTTTGAACTGAGTTTTCTTAGAAGCTGTATCTGTCTCTTTGGCATCCACTAATTACAGGGCCAAACTAATGGCCAAATTTGTTTATATCTCCTCTGTGATATAAACAGAGCCCATACTTTGAGCCACCTCCTTATCTAACTCTCACATACCAAGCCAATATTTCCCCTGAACTAAGTCAACCCAGGCCAGATAACAGACAACTAGGGACAGCCCCCCTATGCCCCAAGGCCCACTAGAATTATTCAAACTACCAGTACTAAGCTACTTACCCTGCTCTGCCTTGCCTTGCCTTTCCTGGAAACCCCAGTAAAGGCTCTGGCCTAGGCTTTCCACTCACTCCTTTCTGCCTACTGACTGACACCGGTGCTTCCCCATGTGGCCTTACATGGTACGGCACACTCCCTCCTCCTGGAAAATATAAGTAATAAAAATCTTCTTTCAGTAGCATTAGCTTCTCCATGTTGACATTCAGTCACCTCTACAAATTAAAATACCACAGGTATAATCACTGACACAGTTAGCAGTAAAATAAATAAATAAATAAAAGAAGCAAACAAACAAAAAAAAACTTCCAATACAAAGAAGTCTAAGACCAGATGATCTCACTGGTGAATTCTATGAAACAATAAAAGAATTAAAACCAGTACTTCTCAAATTCTTCCAAAAAGCAGAAAAGGAGGGAACACATCCCAACTAATTCTATAAAGCCAACATTGCCAAAGCCAGTCAAAGACATCAGAAGAAAAGAAAACTATGGACCAATATCCCTTATGAATCTAGATACAAAATACTAGAAAAACAAATACATCAGCATATTAAAGGATTATATGACATGACTAAGTGGGGTTTATCCCTAGAATGCAAGACTGGTTCAACATATGAAAGTCAATTAATATAATATACCACATTAATAGACTAAAGGGGGAGAAACACAATTATCTCAAAAAACACAGAAAAAGCATTTAACAAAAATCCAACACCCTTTCATGATTAAAAAGAACTCAAAATACTAGGAATAGAAGGTAACTTCCTAAAGATGCTAAAGGGTATCTATGAAACACACACAGGTAACCTCATACATAATGGTGAAAAAAGGAATGTTTTCTCCTAAGATCAGGAACAGGGCAAGGATGTCTGCTTTGACACTTCTACTTAACATTGTATGGGAGGTTCTAGTCAGGGAAATTAGGCAAGAGAAAGAAATACATAGCATCCATATAGTAAAGGAAGAATTAAAAGTACCAATGATTACTGATGACTTGATCTTATATATAGAAAACCCTAGAGTACCCACAAATAAACTATTATGGCTAACAAATGAGTTCAGCAAAGTTGCAGGATACAAGATCAATATACAAAAAAATCAGTGTTATTTCTATACACTAGCAGTGAAAAGTCAAAAAAAGTTAACAATTCAATTTATAATAGCATCAAAAAGAATGAAATACTTAAGAAGAATCTTAACCAAGGAAGTGTAAGACCTGTACACTCTAAGTTACAAAATTTGTAGAAAAAAAATTTAAAAGACCTAAATAAATGGAAAAGGCATCTTGTGTTCATGAATTGGAAGACTTAATACTATTAAGATGGCAGTACTTGTCAAAATTAATCCACAGACTCAAAGCAGTCCCTATCAAAATTCCAACTGCCTTCTTTGGAGAAACTGACAAGCTGGTCTTAAAATTTATATGGAAATGCAAGGGATCCAGAATAGCAAAAACAATTTTCAAAAAGGAGAGTAAAGCTGGGATCTAACACTTCCCAATTTCAAAACGTACTACAAACCTACAGTAATCAAAATAGTGGGGGTATCATAAGAACAGACATGTAGATCAATGGAATAGAACTGACAGTCCAGAAATAAATTTACGGTCAATCACTTTTTGGCAAGGGTGCCAAGGCCATTCAATGGAGAAAGAATAGTTTTTTCAAAAAATGGTGCCGGAACAAATGGATATCCACATGCAAAATTAATAATAATAATAATACTTTGGAACCCTACCTCACACAATATGTAAAAATTTACTCAAAGTGAATCAAAGAACCAAATGTAATAACTAATACTATAAAACTCTTAGAAAGTAGGTAATAAATATTTGTACCTTGGACTAGGCAGTTGTTTCCTTTTTTAAAAACTTTTTAAAATTTTTATTTTACTTATTTATTTTTGGCTGTGTTGGGTCTTCGTTGCTGCATGTGGGCTTTCTTTAGCTGTGGCAAACAGGGGCTACTCTTTGTTGTGGAGCACGGGCTCTAGGCACGCAGGCTTCAGTAGTTGTGGCTCATGGGCTCTACAGTGCAGGCTCAGTAGTTGTGGCGCACGGGCTTAGTTGCTCCGCGGCATGTGGGATCTTCCCGGAGCAGGGATAGAACCTGTGCCCCCTGCATTCGCAGGCAGATTCTTATCCACTGCACCACCAGGGAAGCCCTAAGCAGTTGTTTCTTAAACATAATACTGAAAGGACAAGCAACCGATGAAAAAATAAATTGGATTTCATCAAAATTAAAACTTTTGTATGTCAAAGGAGACTACCAAGAAAATGAAAAGACAACCCATGGAATTAGAGAAGATATTTGCAAATGACATAGCTGATAATGGTCTAGTATATAGAATATATTAGAATGCTTACAACTTTATAAACTCTAGAAAAAGACAAAGAACCCAGTTTAAAAATGGGTAAAGGGTTTGAATAGACATTTCTCCAAAGAAAATATACAAATGGCACACACATATGAAAAGATCATTAGTTATTTGGAAAATGCAAATCAAAACCACAATGACATACACTCACTGGGGTGGCTATAATTAAAGAAATGATTTTTCATACAATGGAATATTATCCAGCCGTCAAAAAAGGAGTGAAGTTTCTCAGCCTTAGAACCATCTTCTGAGAAACCTCTGTGCCATGAGAGTGAAGTGGAGGAAGAAGAGAATGCACAGGCTAAAGCACAAAAGAAGAAAGATGAGGCAGAGGTCCAAGTAAACTTGCACACCCATGGAAGCCACAGGAGCAGAAACAAGAGAAGCCATAGCCGGGGACGCTGGTACAAATTGTTGGACTGCATGCCTACAGTCTAGAACTTATCTCAATGGATCTAGAACATCCATGGCCATTCTGACTGCCTCAACTACCTTTGAGAGACCCACCTTGCTCATGTCAAAACGGTCCCTTTTGGTCCTTTGCCCTGGACCTGTAGCATTATGGGCTAGTTCTGTTCTGAGTTGTGGCTGAATGTAACAGGTGTACAATAAATCATCTCTTTTGTTGTCCTAGCTGAAGAAAAAGTAAAAGGAATGAAGTGCTGATACATACTACAACATAGATGACCCCTGAAAACATTATGCTAAGTGAAACAAGCCAGACACTAAAGGCCATATATTGTCCGATTTCATTTATATGAAATGTTCAGAGTAGGCAAGTCCATAGAGACAGGAAACAAATTAGTGACTGCCAGGGGGAGAATGGGGAACAACTGTTTAAAGGGTACAGGATTTATCTTTGGGGTAACAAAAATGCTCTGGAACTAAATAGCGGTGATAGTTGCATAACATTGTGAATATACGAAAAAGCACTAAACTGTACACTTAAAAGTGGTTAAAACAGCGAAATTTATCTCAAAAAACTTAATTTTTACTTTTCTTAAAATTTTTAAAATTTATTTATTTATTTTACTTTTGGCTGCGTTGGGTCTTTGTTGCCGCGCGAGGGCTTTTCTCTAGTTGTGGCGAGCGGTGGCTTCTCTTGTTGAGCACAGGCTCTAGGCGTGCGGGCTTCAGTAGTTGTGGCACGCAGGCTCAGTAGTTGTGGCACGTGGGCTCTAGAGTGCAGGCTCAGTAGTTGTGGCACACGGGCTTAGTTGCTCCACAGCATGTGGGATCTTCCCGGACCAGGGCTCGAACCCGTGTCCCCTGCACTGGCAGGTGGATTCTTAACCACTGCGCCACCAGGGAAGCCCCAAAACTTAAATTTTAAAAAGAGGGGGAAAAGAGGAGCATTTACAAGAATCCTTACTGCTAGACGGTCTGTGTAGATATAGCAAAATAAGTTTTCTTTTTAATGGTTTGGGGGAAAGTTAAGAGAAACCTTTTCAATTATATACACAGGACTTCAAACAAGAGACAGAAAATCTTCCCTTAGTGTTCCTATTGACCAAATGTGGTATATTGTCTTACCCCTTCTTTTTTCCATTATCAAGGTCTGGTAGAATGGAGACCACCTATTGGCTACTGACCCCTCCACTTGTCTTCTTTCAGGATTCCAGCAGGCTTCTGGTCTGGCAAAGCCTTTGCTCATTGTTGCCAGGGCCAAGTAGCATCTCCTCCAACTGGGAAACAGTGGTCACACCAGATCCTCAGAAGTGTGTGGGTCCATGGTCTGAAGTTGAAGTAGCCTAGCTGACACCCATGCTGATCTCCCTTCTCCGGTCCTCAGGGTTCCTCATAGCCCATCTAGCATCTGGGCTGCCACCATTCTTCTTGCCCCACCAAGCTCACTGCCCAAAGGTGCCACATCCTTGGCGGCCTGGCCAGGGTGGGCTGGGAGACCATCAGCTGCAGGTGTGGTCAGGACCCAGGGAAGCCAATACAACCTTCAGGTCACAGTGTGTGCGGTCACCACTGCCTCAGGGCCAGGACCGGACTGGTTGCAGTGTCAAGGATTCCAGGTCACTGAAGTACCGAAGCCACTGGCCACCAGCCCCCTTCAAGCTCACAGACCAGCCCTGGCCAGGAGGTCTCCAGGGCTGGAGCTCCAATCTCACCTTGCTTTCTGCTGGAACTGACTACTTGAGCTAATGGGGTTTCAAAATTAAAACTTCCTAAACTTTCTGAATACTTATACCTACCTTGGCCTAAGGTAGTCTCGTTGGCCCTAAGGCGCCCTTTCCTTTTGGCAGACATTGTCACTTTATGACTATATCACAGACAGATTAGTGGAGACTGGGCATTACACCCTGATTTTCCACTCCACTTTGCTGCAAGCAGATACAACTCGGTACTGCAAAAGACAAATGCAATCGACTCAGACTTAATACCAAGAGGTTCAAACTGCCTTTCTGGGCCGGAACCCCTGTTTGCATATGGATATTTTTACCCCTGATTTTGTACCCTCATATTTATAAGGGTGTAAATAGTGTGACCATAGATCACAGCTGACCCCAGGCAGTTCAGGGACTTACCTCCCCACGGGGGAAGTTTTGTCACAGTGTAAAGACTAGTAGCACTGCTTTTATAACCTGGCTGGGACAATACCCAGCCAAACCTTCTTGCACTAATACTGATGGGTTCGAGGAGAAACCCTCACAAACACACCCATGCAGCCCCTGGGGACAACATAACTGCCGACACACCACCAGCAAAAGGGAGACAATATGGCTGCCAGAGCCAACTGCACATGCGCACAGAGGCACC
>NW_020171994.1:2313406-2344531 GCF_003031525.2 Neophocaena asiaeorientalis asiaeorientalis
GGGAGGGACCAGGAGAAAAGTATTCAAACAGAGCCTGCAGGGCTTTTCCTGACCTGATACCGGGGGTGAGGGACTCAAGAGTTTTGCACCTGAGTTTGCCTGTACTTTAGTTGGAGTTGCTACAGACAAATTCCAAAGTCACCAAAATGGGCATCTGATGCATGGGGACATAATTCCAGCTGCCTAGGAAGCGTATTTGGGGAGCAGCAATTGGATGGAAAATGGCTGTGGGTCAGACAGCTGCATTTGAGCAGCCAGGGTGGACTGGGAGCTGCTTCCGGGGCCCAAGGAGAACAGGAAGCTGCTGTAGGCAGTCAGGCGGGTGTTGTGGATGAGGGTACAAACAGGTATTTGGAGCTGCGAATGAAAAATGGTGCCTGCCATATTAGGAAATAAAGGACGCCCTCAACCACTATAGCCCACCCCAGCGGTGAGCCCTGGGTGGACTCAGGATGGGAAAGAACAGGATACTGGCCCTAGAGAGCTAAGGTGCCTATTAGAGGAATGATTTCAATGAGCCCAGACTCTTGCATCTTCCCACACATGAAAATGGTAAGATGAACATATCTGCAAAGCAGAAATAGAGACATAGGTGTAGAGAACAAATGTGTGGACACCAGGGGGGAAAGCGGGGAGGGGGGATGAATTGGGAGATTGGGATCGACATATATATGCCACTGGGTATGAAATAGATAACTAGTGAGGGCCTGCAGTATATCATGGCAAACTCTACTTGGTGCTCTGTGGTGACCTGGATAGGAGGGAAATCCAAAAGGGAGCGGATATGCATATACATATGGCTGGTTCACTTCCACGTGCAGCAGGAGGAAGTACAACATTGGGGTAAAGCAACTATACCCCAATAAAAAATATTAAAAAATTTTTAAAAGTGCTAAATTCATTAACTTGAGATGTCTAGGTTTTCTTTTTTTTTAACATCTTTATTAGAGTATAATTGCTTTACTAACAGTAATCTTTCGATGTCCCCGACTACCTGGTCTTTGTTGCAAAACTCCTATATATCCTGGCCTTACCCTTACCTCTTCAGAGCAGTCCCTCAGAGCTATCTGAGAGGTTGCCTCCCAGTCTTAAGTCCTCAGAAAGTCCCCTGAACAAAACATAATTCTCAATTTTTAGGTTGTGCATTTTTTTCAGTCGACAAAGCCCAGGTCCCGCTGACTCCAAAGTCCGTGCCCTTCTTTACCTTGCTCTTAGACCGTGGCACGTAGTAGATACCAGTAAACACCATTTGAATAAATGAATTCACACCACGGTCTCTTTCTGAAGAAGTCGTTCCCTCCATCTCTGGGGAAATCCTGCCCTATCCCTCAAGGCCCAGCCCAAACGCAGCCTCCTCCGTGTAGCCCTGGGTAATTTTGTGTCCCCTCTCAACCCAGCAGTTGCAGTCTCTCCTGTGGCTACGGAGTGAGTAGGGGGCGACAGGGAGAGGCATTAGTGCTGGAGGGCAGGGGAGCGTTGGGTCCTTTGGGATGAGACAGCTGACTGGGGGGAAAATCCCGAGTTTTGCAGATGGAGATTTTTGGCTGTTGAGTTTGTCTGTTGGAATTAAGGCTGCTATAGGAGATTTTAGCTGCTTAAATCCATGACATAATAACCCATCCTGAATCCTACTCTAGAGAAGTGCCTGGAGATTTTTACTTTTAGCAAGTTAGTTCTACTGATTGTTATAATCAGGCGCATTCCCAAAACTGTTCTCCTCTAACCCTCTCAATTTACCGGTTAGGAAACTGAGACCCAGTAAGTGAAACTAATTTACCCAAAGTCACACAGCCAGTTAGTGACAGAACCAGGATAAACGTTAATCGATTATATCTCTTACAGTAACCTTATATTGAATTCCCCAAAGACAATGCTGCATCTCAGACATACTAACTCATTTGGCAAATACTTGTATGAGTAGAATTTATAAGATTAGCACTTGCCGCCTGCCAGGACCCCGGGGAGTGTGACGCTTAATGGGTAAATTCTGATAGGTGGAAAAAAGTGGAAAATTGGTCATGAGACGCTAGGCAGTTAGGTGAATAAAACAGAGGGTACAGGCAGAAAGTAGCATGTATATAGTCCTTCAAAATCCTCAAGCCTTAAATATGAGAATAGAAATTATGTTCAGAAGATAATCTGAATAATAGGAAGTAGGGGGCTACATGAGTCTGGAACTTGAGAGATCAAAATCTGGCTTGGAAACATAGATCTGGAAGTCGTCAGCATAAAGGTTGAAGTTGAAGCCACAGAACTAGATGCGCTCACTCAGGGACAGTTATTCAGAGGGGCGCAGATGAGGACAGAAGACTGAAGGGACAGCTGTTTAAGGAACAGTTACAAGAAGATTTTACAAAGGAAGCAGAGGGAAGCAGCAAGAGGGCTGGGAGGCAAACGAGGGGTGAGGAGGATGGCATCAATGATCACTCTGCCACTGAAACCTCCTTCTGTCACCTCCTTCCCTAGACCTCACAGTCCACGTTCAACATCACTTGAATGTCCCCTGCAAGAATGTCAGAGTTGGGCCTCTAGGGGCTATTTACGCAAGGGTATCTCAATCTTGACACTATTGACATATGGGGCCAGACAATTCTTTTTTGTGGATGGCTGTCCTGTGCATTGTAGGAGTTTTAGCTGCATCTTTTGCCTCTATCCCCTAGATACCAGTAGGACACACTCCCCACCCCCCAACCACCAGTCATGACAACCAAAAATGACTCTAGACATTGAAAAATGTCCCCTGAAGGGATGGAATGGTCCCCAGTCGATAACCACTGAGCTACACAATCCTCCCATCTCTGAATTTCTGGTAGGGGACATCCAAGTGATGAACCTCAGGCAGATGATTAGAAGGGTCTGGAACTCAGGAGAAATGAGTCTAGATGAGGGTACATATTTGACAGTTTATCAGCATGTGGTGGGAGTTGAAGCCATGAGCATGGATGAGATCACCCAGGGACAGGGCATAGCATCAGAAGAGAACAAGACCCAGCACAGAGTCCTAGAGAGCACTGACATTTAAAGGGGAACCTGAGATGAGAATTCCGAGAAGGAGGAATAACAATTCTACCAAAGCTACTACTTATCATTTACTACCACTTGCCATGTGCCAATGACTATGCCAAGTTCTTCACAAGCTTCATCTCATTTAATCCTGAACAGAACTTTGTGAAGTAGGCATTATCATCTCCATTTTCCTGAGAAAGAAACAGGCCCAGAGACATTAAGGAAGCCTGCAAAAATGTATGCTGTTAGTCAGTGCCAGAGCCAGGATTCAAACCCAGATTTGTCTGCCTTTTCAGTTCATACATTTGCTACCAGCAAACCTAGGAAAGAGGGTGGTCCTGGGATCCAAGGAATTAAGGAATATAAAGAAGAACAGAGCAATCTATAGCATCTAATCCAGTCCAACAACATAGGCAGGTCAGAAAAGTACAGAAAAAGTGTAGCAGACGAGCAGCAAGGATGCCATATGTGACCTTGGTGAGGATGGTTTCAGTAGGTGGTGGGAAGTCAGGCTGGATCGCAGACAGTTGAGGAGAGACTGGAGAGGAAAGACGTGGAAAAGCAAATGGAGTGTCCTATAAATATCAATTAAGTCCATCTTGTTTAATGTATCATTTAAAGCTTGTGTTTCCTTATTTATTTTCATTTTGGATGATCTGTCCATTGGTGAAAGTGGGGTGTTAAAGTCCCCTACTATGAATGTGTTACTGTTGAAGCAAATGGAGGCTTCAAAGCATTTAGATTTGAAGGAAAGAAGAAAGATAAGGTGGTAGCTACAGGAAGGGAATAACCTAGTGTCTAGGGAGGGTTTTCTTTTTTTCTTACGACAAAACTTACATGTTTAATGTAGAAGATTTAGAAGACATTGGTCAATCAATGGTATCCCACAAACCAGAAAAAATCACAGGTAATATTTTGGCATTTATCTTTCTGGTCCATCGTTGTCCTATACATACACGCACACATTTTTAGAAAAATGTTATCAAACCATTCATATTGTTTTGTAACTTGTTTTTTAATTAAAATACATAGTAAACACTTTGCAATGATAATAGCAATAAATGTGCTATGTCAGCATCCTTCCCTTCCCTTCCATTCCCTTTCCTTTCCTTCTAGCCTCTTCCATTATTTTCCATCCCACTCCCCACCCCCACCCCCAAACACAAGCTATCATGGATTGGAAGTGTAATTAATTCAAATCGACTTAATTTTGAAGAAAATATGAAGAAACTGAATAAAATATCAGAGAAATACTTGTTTGAGAAGAGAATTTGGGTTTTTTAAGCTGAATGATACTTGAGCATATTTATACCTAACAGTGTGTGTGTGTGTGTGTGTGTGTGTGTGTGTGTGAGAGAGAGAGAGAGAGAGAGAGAGAGAGAGAGAGAGAGAGATAAGGAGAAAATAGTAGAGAGAGATTGAAGATACAGCTGGGAGGCAGGAAGGGAGGGTTGTCAAACAGTGGATCAAAGTTCCGAAGGAGGAAGGAGGATACAGGGCATAGATGCCACAATTAACATTAAATAGATGTCTTTAAGTCTGTGAGGGGTGTATCACGTTGGGTGGCAGGAAGTTGAGGTAATTTCTGGCCTCTGTAATTATGGAAACGTAGGAGTCCAGGTTAAATGCTGAGAGGCAGGGGGAAGGGGGCTTACCAAAACTGGTGAGGAGCTGAACTGGCTTCTTGGGTGAATGGGAGAGAATGCTGATGAAGGGATGAAGGACACACAAAGTATCCATCATGGCAGTGTGGAAAACCCAGCTGAGACTGAAGCCAATCCCCATGCATAAGAGATAGACATTTTCGTTTGATGTAGGTTTGGGGTTCTGCTACTATGCAAGTACAAAGGATGGGCAAACAGCAAGCAGTTTGAAAATATTGGTAAGTTGTCTGGGGTGGAAATGAAGAAGAGAGGGCTGATAGATTTCTTGGGAAATAATGGAGGGGTCAAAGGAGTAGAGGTTTAAATGACTTAGAAGAATAACTGTAGTGACAATAAAGACTAGAGAAATAGAGGGTTTTGGTCAGAGAAGTGGAACTCTAGCCACCTGGGATGCCACAATGCTAGGCCACAAGGACTGAGATTGAAGCTACCTCTTCTGGGATCGATGCCACTCCAGGCTATGGCAGTATAGAAACTATAACCTCTGGGTTTGCCATCATGTTAATCCAAATAGGCAGAGACTATACATGCTAGGCTGAACGAACTCTGGCCGTCGGACCTGGTTTCCACTCTCCTCCAAGATCTGCTGAGATGAAACCCACCAGGCCCTCACCCTGGTTGTCATCACTCCTCCAGCCACAATCTCCTATTTTGAGTTTTTCAACTAGCACTGTGAAAATGTCTCAGCTCCTAAAGTCCATGGATCCCTCTACTTCTTCCCAATCTATCAGTCAGGACTCTTCTTTTTTATTTCCCTCATTACTTAGCTTAGATGCCATGGTTTATCATTTCAGTACCATTCTTGCCAGTTCTAAGTTCCCTTGCCTTGAACTTGTTTTGTAAGCCACCTACCCTGCTAAGCCCAACTCTGTCTTCTCTGTACATGTACCTGAGCACTGCTAGAGAAATTCACACAGGTATTTCAAACCTTCTCAGTCTCCTTAAATCCCAGTTCTCCCTCATATACCTCCCTCTTCCCCTCATATCCACCTCTATTCTCAGCAGTTCTTCCAGCATCACAAAGAAAATTATCTCCTTCCATCTTCATCTTCTTTTTTGTTACATTAGAAAAAAGGTGTTGCTTGTTCTCTCCACTGGCAATAGCTCTGTGTATACTTTTGATCCCATTGTCTGTCTTTCAGAAGTCTTACACTATTGATGATCCCTCATATTTCCTATTTATTCAAATTTTTTGTCTCCACTGGATCCTTCCCAACAGGTTTAAACATGTTGAAGTGTCTCTACTAAAAACAAAACAAAAGAAAACAAACAAAAACTTGCTTAACCCCACACTTACTTCACTCAAGGAACCACCTTCCCCTTCACAGCCAAACGTCTTGAGAGAGTGGTCTTTCTTACTGTCATTGTTTCCTTGCTTCCTGTCTACACCTCAGTCCGCTTCCATCTAATTTCCAGCCCTTTACTACAGCAAAAACAGCTCTTGTCACAATAACCTCCATACTGTCAAAAGTAATGGGCATTTTTCATTTCTCACCTTGCTTAGACTTCTTGGCAGCCTTTGACCAGTTAATCACTTCCTCCTTCTTAAAATGTTCACCTCCTTGACTTTTTAAAAAGCTGAAATTACTCTTTTAAGATAATTGTAGATTCACATGCAGCTATAAGAAATAATACAGACAGATCTCATATCCTTCACCTAGTTTTTCCCAACAGTACCATCCTGCAAAACCATAATATAATATCCTAACCAGAATATTGACATCGATACAGTCAAAATACAGAACAGTCCCATCACCACAAGGATCTCTCACAGTGTCTTTTAATAATCACACCCTCTTCTCTCCCAGATACTTGCTCTGCCCCATCCCTGCCCTTAACCTCTAATCAGTCCTTCACTTCTAAATTTTGTCATTTCAAGAATGTTATATATATGGAACCATAAATTATGTAACCTTTTGAGACTGGCTTTCGGCACTCAGCATAATTCTCTGAAGATTCATCCAGCTCATCGTGTGTATTGCACAGTTCATTCCTTTTTATTATTGAGTAGTATTCCAGGGTATGGATGTACCATGGTTTAAGTTGCTTTGTATTCACCTGTTGAAAGACATTTTGGGTTGTTTCCAATTTGGAGCTATTATGAATAAAACTCCAATGAACATTCATGTATAGGTTTTTGTGTGAACATAAATTTCCATTTCTCTAGGAAAAATGCCCAGGAGTACGGTTACTGGGCCATATAGTAGGTTTATGTTTAGTTTTATAAGAAACTGACAAAATGTTTTCCAGGATGGTTGTACCACTTTTTACCAGCAATGTATGAGTGATTTTTTATCTCCATCGTTATCAGCATTTGGTACTATCACTGTTTTTTATTTTTGCCTTTCTGGTAGGAACGTAGTGTTTTTTGCAGGGGGCGGTTCTGGTAGTTCTATTTGCATTTCTTTAATGGCTGATGATGTTTGACATCATTTCATGTGCTTCTTTGACATCTGTATATCCTCTTCAGTGAAATATTTGTTCATGTCTTTTTCCCATTTTCTAATTGGACTGTTTGGTTTTTTACTGTTTTGAGACTTCTTTATGTATTTTAGATTTGAGTTCTTTGTTGGATATGTGGTTTGTAATACTCCTGCTGGTTTGTAGCTTGTCTTTTTAAAAAACTAATTAATTAATTAATTTCTTTTTGGCTGTGTTGGGTCTTCGTTGCTGCACGTGGGCTTTCTCTAGTTGCAGCGAACGGGGGCTACTCTTTGCTGCGGTGCACGGGCTTCTCATTGCGGTGGCTTTTCTTGTTGCAGAGCATGGGCTCTAGGCGCACGGGCTTCAGTAGTTGCGGCACACGGGCTTAGTTGCTCCGCGGCATGTGGGATCTTCCCGGACCAGGGATCGAACCCGTGACCCCTGCATTGGCAGGCTAATTCTTAACCACTGCACCACCAGGGAAGCCCTGTAGCTTGTCTTTTAATCCTCCTAACAGAGTCTTTCGCAGAGCAAAAGTTTTTAATTAAGTTTTAAATTTTATCTAGCCCTAGGTTCTGAAGATTTTCTCCTATGCTTTTTCTAAAGTTCTATAGTTTTACATTTTGCTTCTAAGTTTGCAATTCATTTTCATTTTTGTATAAGGTGTGAAGTTTAGGCTGAGGTTCATTTTTTTCTTTTTCTGTCTTTTTTTCAACTATGAATGTCCAATTGTTCCAACACCATTTTTTGAAAAGGCTATCCTTCCTCCATTGAACTGCTTTGAAAAACAAAAAAACCTTGGCATGTTTGTGTGGGTCTATGTTTAGGTTCTCTATTCTGTTTCAGTGATCTATGTGTCTATCCCTCTTCCAATGCCACATTATCTTGATTAGTAGTAAGCTTAATAAATGTAGTAAGCCTTAATAAATGATACCTATTTTGTTCACCACTGTATCCTCAGCTCCTTGAACAGTGTCTAGAAAATTGTAGATACACATTCTGAGGTGGAGCAATTCTGGGTGAGGATGGTGTCACAAGCTACGCTGTCTAATAGAGCTTTCTTCACTGATGAAAATTTTCTCTATATGGTAGGCACATGTGGCTATTGAGCACGTGAAACGTGGCTAGTGCAACTGAGGAGCTCATTTTTAATTTTTATTTAATTTTAATTAATTTAAATAGCCACCTGTGGGACTTCCCTGGTGGCGCAGTGGTTAAGAATCTGCCTGCCAATTCAGGGGACACATGTTTGAGCCCTGGTCTGGGAAGATCCCACATGCTGTGGAGCAACTAAGCTGTGCACCACAACTACTGAGCCTGCGCTCTAGAGCCCACGAGCCACAACTACTGAAGCCCGCATGCTACAACTACTGAAGCCTATGCACCTAGAGCCTGTGCTCCGCAACAAGAGAAGCCACCGTAATGGGAAGCCTGTGCACTGCAATGAAGAGTAGCCCCCGCTGGCCTCAACTAGAGAAAGCCTGCGCACAGCAACGAAGACCCAATGCAACCAAAAATAAATAAATTAAATAAATAAATTTTTTAAAAGACCTGTCTAAAATAAATCAATAAATAGCCACCTGTGGCTAGCAGCCAATGTATTGGGCTGTACAAGTCAAGAGAGCAGCCATGAAAGAGCGTGACTAAAGTGGAGGCAGGTCACTATGGAGAACAGTATGGAGGTTCCTTAAAAAACTACAAATAGAACTACCATACGACCCAGCCATCCCACTACTGGGCATATACCCTGAGAAAACCATAATTCAAAAAGAGTCATGCACCACAATGTTCATTGCAGCTCTATTTACAATAGCCAGAACATGGAAGCAACCAAAGTGTCCATCGACAGACGAATGGATAAAGAAGATGTGGTACATATATACAATGGAATATTACTCAGCCATAAAAAAGAATGAAATAATGCCATTTGCAGCAACGTGGATGGACCTAGACATAAACTTACTGAGTGAAGTAAGTCAGACAAAGACAAATATCATATGATATCACTTATATGTGGAACCTAAAAAAATGATACAAATGAACTTCTTTACAAAACAGAAACAGACTCACAGATTTAGAAAACAAACTTAGGGTTACCAAAGGGGAAAGGTGGGGGGAGAGGCATAAATTAGGAGTTTGAGATTGACATATACACACTACTATGTATAAAATAGATCATCAATAAGAACCTACGTATAGCACAGGGAACTCTACTCAATACTCTGTAATAACTTACATGGGAAAAGAATCTGAAAAAGAATGGATATATGTATATGTATAACTGAAACACTTTGCTGTACACCTGAAACTAACACGACATTGTAAATCGACTATACTCCAACATAAAATAAAATTAAATTAAAAAAACAAAATTGTCTTCCTCAAAGTCACTCCATTCAGTCCATAATAAAAGAGATCAACATACACCTGAAACTAACACAACACTTTAAATCAACTAATATAAAATAAAAATTAAAAAATAAATAAAATGGAGGTAGGTCAAAGTCATTAGGTTTTAAGAAGTCAAGAACTGCTAGGCCAAAATTTTGGATGAATAAAACAGGTGAACAGTGAAGTCCCTCAGGACAATGACATGATATTGGCAAGGAAGGCTGTGTATTAAAAGCTAAAAGGCCTGATTTACTTTGAGGGCATGAACAGTGTCTAGACAACAAAAACGAGGTTGTGGTAGATGATTAGACTAGCATGTGACTTAATGTTGTGTTTCCAGCAGGGCAGAGAAACAATGGCCAGGAAGCTGCCTCAAAAAAGCAGGAGGGGGCGTCCCTGGTGGCGCAGTGGTTGAGAGTCCGCCTGCCGATGCAGGGGACACGGGTTCGTGCCCCGGTCCGGGAGGATCCCACATGCCGTGGAGCGGCTGGGCCCGTGAGCCATGGCCGCTGAGCCTGCGCGTCCGGAGCCTGTGCTCCGCAACGGGAGAGGCCACAGCAGTGAGAGGCACGTGTACCGCAAAAAAAAAAAAGCAGGAGGCTGCAAGTCACTCCTGCAGTCCTTTTAAACGAGCGTCCTTGGCAAAGTGCCAGAGTCAGCTAGGGCAAGGAGGAGTGAGTAGCATTTGGTGATGGTGGCTAGGAAAAGCATGTAGGAGAGCTTGTTTATCACGCAAAAAAGGATCTGAGGGACACAGTACAAATATTCGCGAGGGAAAGAAATCATGGGAAGAAGGGCTGAGGAGAAGAAGCACAAAATAGTACAGGCATACCTTGGAGATATTGTGGCTCAGCTGCAGACAACCGCAACAAAGCGGATACTGCAATAGAAGCAGTGACACGATTTTTTTTTTTTTTTTGGTTTCGGAAAAAAAGCCAAGCTCAAATGTCCTCTCTGTCACATGGTCTCACAGCCTGTCCCTGGAGGTTTTGTGTCTGAGGCTGCTCCACCCCCCTCCCCTATCACTTCCTGGCCACCCACAGCACATGCTCAGTAAATATTATCAAAGTGAGTTTACTTGATGTTTCTTTTGGATGTCTGAGAATAAAGGAATCTTATACATTGAAAACAAAGTTATGTTTACACTATACTGTAGTCTATTGAGTGTGCAGTACATACCTTAATTTTAAAATATTTTATTGCTGAAAAATACTAACCATCATTTGCGCCTTCATCAATTTGTAATCTTTTTGCTGGTGGAGGGGCTTGCTTTGATATTGATGGCTGCTGACCGATCACGGTGGTGTTTGCTAAAGGTCGGGGTGGCTGCGTCTTAAAATAAAACAGCAATGAAGTTTGCCACATCAATGGATTCTTCCTTTCACAAACAATTTCTGTATAGCATGCAGTGGTGTTTGATAGTATTTTACCCACAATAGAACTTCTATGAAAAATGGTGTCAATCTTCTCAAACCCTGACACTGTTTTACCAGCTGTTTATGTGTAAATACTATTCTAAATCCTTTGTTGTCCTTTCAACAATCTTCACAGCATCGTCCCCAGGTGTAGATTCCATCTTAATCAATCAATTTCTTTGGTCATCCATAAGAAGCAACTTCTCATCCATTCAAGTTTCATCACGAGTTTGCAGCAATTCAGGCACATCTTCAGGCTCCATTTCTAATTCTAGTTCTCTTGCTATTTTTACCACATCTGCAGTGACCTCCTCCACTGAAGTCTTGAACCCCTCAAAGTCATCCGTGGGGGTTGGAATCAACTTCTTCCAAACTCCTGTTAGTGTTGATTTTGACCTCTTCCCATGAATCACAAATGTTCTTAACAACATCTAGAATGGTGAATCCTCTCCAGAAGGTTTTCAATTGACTTTGCCCAGATCCATCAGAGGAATCACTATCCATGGCAGCTATAGCGTCATGAAATGTGTTTCTTAAGTAATAAGACTTGAAAGTCAAAATTACTCCTAGATCCATAGGCTACGGAATGAATGTTGTGTTAGCAATCAGAAAAACCACATTAATCTCATTGCACATCTCCATCAGAGCTCTTGGGTGACCAAGTGCATTGTCAGTAGCAGTAATATTTTGAATGGAATATTTTTTTTTTCTGAGCAGTAGGTCCCATCAGTAAGGTTAAAATATTCAGTAAACCGTGTTGTAAACAGATGTGCTGTCATCCAGGCTTTGTTGTTCCATTTTTAGAGCACAGGCAGAGTAGATTTAGCATAATTGTTAAGGGCTCTAGGACTTCTGAAATCCTAAAATGAGCATTGGCTTCAACTTAAAGTCACCAGCTACACTAGCCCCTAACAAGAGTCAGCCTGTTCTTTGAAGCCAGGTATTTTCTCCTCTCTAGCTATGACAGTCCTGGATGGCATCTTCTCCCAATAGAAGGCTGTTTCATCTACATTGAAAATCTGTTGTTTAGTGTAGCCACCTTTATTAATTGTCTTAGCTAGATTCTCTGGATAACTCGCTGCAGCTTCTACATCAGGACTTGCTGCTTCACCTTGCACTTTTATGTTATGGAGACGGCTTCTTTCCTTAAGCCTCGTAAACCAACCTCTGCTAGCTTCAAACTTTTCTTCTGTAGCTTCCTCACCTCTCTCAGCCTCCATGGAATAGAAGAGAGTTAGGACCTTGCTCTGGATTAGACTTTGGCTTAAGGAATTTTGACATGCCTTCCTCACTAAGCTTAATTGGTTTCCAGCTTTTGATTTAAAACGAAAGACATGTGACGCTTCCTTTCACTTGAACACTTAGAGAACATCGTACCATTATTAATTGGCCTAATTTCAATATTGTTGTGTCTCAGTGAATAAAGAGGCTCAAGGAGAGGAAGAGAGATGGGGAAACGGCTGGTCCGTGGAGCAGTCAGAACACACACAACGTTTATTGGTTAACTCTATCGTCTTACATGGGTGCGGTTCATGGCACCCCAAAACAACTACGGTAGTAACATCAAAGATCACTGATCACAGATCACCATAACAAATATAATAATATTGGAAAAGTATGAAATATTGTGAGAATTACCAAAATGTGACATAGAGACACAAAGTGAGCAAATGCTGTTAGCAAAATGGCACCAACAGACCTGCTCAACACAGGGTCTCCACAAAGTTTCAATTTGTCAAAAACGCAGTATCTGAGAAGCACAATAAAATGAGGTATGACTATATGAGAATGTGAGATATGATTGCAGCAAGGCTGCTCTCCCAAACTGCTGAGGTGGTGGCTAGAGCTGGTCTCCTGGGAAAAGGCTCTGTTGTCCTGATTATGAACTCTATAATATTTAGCTGTTGAAATTTTTTGTGCAGGAAAGTGATTTTCTGTAAACCTGCAAGGTATATTAAACTTTGTATAGAAGTTAACGTTTTGGGGCTTCCCTGGTGGCGCAGTGGTTGAGAGTCCGCCTGCCGATGCAGGGGACACGGGTTCATGCCCCGGTCCGGGAGGATCCCACATGCCGCGGAGCGGCTGGGCCCGTGAGCCATGGCCGGTGAGCCTGCGCGTCCGGAGCCTGTGCTCCGCAACGGGAGAGGCCACAACAGTGAGAGGCCCGCGTACCGCAAAAAAAAAAAAAAAAAAAAAAAAAAGTTAACATTTTGTGTAATAAATGTTTTTATTGTGGTAAATTACACATAACATAAAATGTATCATTTTATGTATTTGAAAGTGTACAGACCAGTGGCGCAAAGTACAATCATAACGAATGAGTGGTTTTAAACAGAAATAACGCTGGTGGGGCGCATTTGTGGTGGTGGCCAATGATGAACTCTGGTGGCCTTCACTGTTCTCAAGGTTCCAAATGCAACGAAAGTATAGTGACAAGGTACTTCAGACCAAGCGCTGGATGAGGTATACATGATCTTGAAGCAGCTGGTAGCTCTGGTCTGTAGGCTCTGAGGTGGGTGCATATACATTTAGTTCACTCAAAAGGAAGGCATAAGTGAATGTTCAGCCCAGTTCTCTCCTGCCTCTGAAGGGCCCAGTAACACATTATTCTGAGCCACAGAAGTTAATGAAACCTCTACTAGCCTTGTCTCCTGACCTGTAAAATGCAGTAATCGTCCCAGAGTTGTCACAAGGATTAAATATATGCAGACTACATTAGCATAGTGCCTGACACATGGTATGCTCTCAATAACTGGTTCCTATTATCATTATTATATTATGGTCCTGATCAAACTCTGCCTTCTAGCAGAGCTATTAGAACAATGGACATATCTCCTCTGTTCAACTGAGATCTTGTTAAGGGAAAGGACTGTGCGTACTCATCTTTTTATACCCCATAAACCCAGCACATAGTAAGTAGTGCATACACATGTGTTGAATGAAAATATTCTCCCTTTATGTCTACCTCCTTCTTCCTCCAACCCTAGCCAGAGTCCACATGAAGAGGTGTGGTTGTTAAGAGCACAGGTTTTGGGGTGAGATAGGTTTGAATTTTGGCTCTGCTACTTACCTGTGTGACCTTTGGCAAATTACTTAACCACTCTGCATCTCATATAGAACATGAAGAAAATAAATATGTACTTCATAGAATTCAATGAGAATATATAGTAAAGCACAATGCCTGTCACAGCTGAATGCCTGAACAGTAATAATTCCTCCTCCTCCTCCTCCTACTACTATTATCTGTTTCTTTCAGAAAAGGGGGCATGCCTCCCCCGCTCCCGCCGTTCTGATGGGGATTAAGTGAGAGAGAGGCTTGGTGAGAGAGAGTGTGATACAATCACACTAGGGAATGGAACTTTCTTTTTTTGGCCGTGCCACGTGGCTTGCGGGATCTTAGTTCCCTGGCCAGGGATTGAACCCAGGGCCACCGCAGTGAAAGCACTGAGTCCTAACCACTGGACCACCAGGGAAGTCACAGAATGGAACTTCTTCAAGGAAGATTTCCTGGATTGGAAAAGCAAGAAAGAGATAAGAGAAGCAATCAACCATAAACAAAACTGAGAAGTGGGTGACATTTGTCTGTGGTGACTCCCTTCCACGCCAAGGTCATTACCTCTCTTTCTAAGTTAGGCTTTTACTGATATGCCCAGACAGTCTTCCGTGTTGTCTGTCAGTGCTGTAGAACATTCCCCGCTCCTGTTCTTACCACCTAGCTCACATGTTCTGTATGTTCTAGACTCTTGGAAACCAATCGGGAACTAACTTACTAACCTGAGGTGAGATGTTAACAGTACTTTTGAGCACCTTAACTCATAAGAGAGACTGGCTCTCTCCCCCCACTGGCTGGGCCCGTGAGTCATGGCCGCTGAGCCTGCGCGTCCGGAGCCTGTGCTCCGCAACGGGAGAGGCCACAACAGTGAGAGGCCCGCGTACCGAAAAAAAAAAAAAATACAAAAAAAAAAATACAGGTCTGGGTGTTGGGGAAGGGGCAGAGGGGAAAAGTCTTTGGACAAAGAAAACTTCTCCATGCTGCACAGGCAACCGTCTACTTAGCCCTTGGGCGGAGTGAGTCTTGAACAGAAGAAAAGGAAAACAAAGTGGAATAGGCAGGTGCTTCCCAATAAACTCCTTTGACACTACCTTTTGTGATCCTTTTTCTTTTGAGGCTTCCCCAACCCCTGCTTGCCTCAGATCCAGAGTCTGTTGCCACTTGCATTTGCCACCAGCTGGTAGACGACTCCAGCTTTCTACCATCCTTGGGCCTCCATTCCCATTACAGGCCTGCTTCTCTGCAATCATCTACCACCAGTGGACATCTCTGAACACCTACCACATGTAAGGTCCTATCTTTCCCCCGGCTACTACTGAGGCTGTGTAAAGTGTGGAGCTTTATGCACAAATGTGCCACTAGTTAGCTCACAGAAAGAGATATATTGAAGCTACTTTCCCAAGAATGGAGAGAGCTTTCAATTGATTTACCCACCTGGTTCCTTTTTTAAAAAAAAAAGTGTACCAACACTAGGGTGATCAACTATTCTGGCTTTCCCAGGACTGAGGAGTTTCCTGGGATGTTCAGGAATCAAGAGTCCTGAATAAACTGGGATGGTTAGTTACCCTCAAACATTTATGGACTGCCCACTGTTTATCTAGCATGACTTTAGGTACTGATGGGTTGCCTTCCAGGCCAGCCTTAAATGAATGGCAGGGAAAGTGATGCTCTAAGGCAAAAATGTGCTGGTAAAGTTTTAACAACCAGCCCTCCTGGGGAGGGGGAGGAGGGGGATCCCTAATTTGTAGCATTTGCCCATTTCTGTGTTGTAAACACTCCCATTATGGCCATTTTCAAGCTACCGAAGAGATGCAGAGTAAAACACCATTATTTAACATTTCCACTACACAAATACAACAGATGTGAGTTACCTCAAGAGCACAGATGATAGTAAAATGTGATAAAATTTAGTAGGAAGTCATGAGTCTAGAATATTTATTACCTTTAATAAAATTTATGTAATTGCAAGTTTATATCATGTGATTTTTTAATGTTGGCTTTAACAACTGATTGCAAAATTCCTGAAAATGTAACCATCAACTTTCACCAGTCAATATGAGCCAGTTCCAGCACATCACTGAAAGAACCCTGGGAAATCACCACTTTTCATCACTCACATGTCTCCTTCCCACTGGTATGCCACAAAAGACTGAAGACCAACCATTTGTAATTTATTCCTTTGATCTGAGCTCTGCCTTTAGTATGCTAAGATGAGCAAGACCAGGAATAAGGACACAAGTTCTAATCTCAGTCTTATCATGAATTGGCTGTGTGACCTTGACTTCTTTGGATCCCAGGCTCCTTATCTGCAGAATAAGGGGCTTAGCCAACTGGTGTTCTTAAATGACTCTTTCAGACATGTTTGTGTGTGTTTGTGTGTGTATGTGTTTACAGCTCTGTTGAGGTACAATTCACATACAATAAGCTAGATATATTTTCAGAGTACAATTTGATGAGCTTTGACTGAAATAATCACCACAAACAAGATAATGAGCATATCCATCACACCCAAATGTTTTCTTGTGCACCTTTATAATGTATCCCTTCCTTTCCTCAGCTGTCACTAGGCAACCACTAATCTGCTGTCACTAAAGAATACTTAGAATTTTCTAAAAATGGAATCATACAATATATATTATGCTCTTATCTTTATTTCCTTTTTTCTGCTTACTTTGGATTAAATTTGATCTCCCTTTTCTAGTTTTTTATTATGTAACCTGAAGTCATTGATTTAAGACCTTTCTTTTCTAAAATATGCCTCATGTTTTCATTTTCATTCTGGTGAAAATACTCTCGAATTTCCCTTGAGACTTACTCTTAAGCCATGGATTATTTAGAAGTGTGTAATTCTTTCCAAATATTTGGAGGACTTTCCATGTATTTTTCTTTTACTGATTTTTTTTTTTTTTTGGACGTGCAGGCTCAGCGGCCATGGCTCACGGGCCCAGCCGCTCCGCGGCATGTGGGATCTTCCCGGACCGGGGCACGAACCCGTGTCCCCTGCATCGGCAGGCGGACTCTCAACCACTGCGCCACCAGGGAAGCCCCCTTTTACTGATTTTTAATTTAACTCCATTGTGGTCAGAGAACACACTTTGTATGACTTGCATCCTTTAACTTAATATTGAGACTTGTTACATGATCCAGATATGGTCTATCATGATATTCAATGTGCACTTGTAAAGAATGTTTTCTGTTGTTATTGGGTCGAGTGTTGTATAGATGTCAATTAGGTCAAATATATTATTTGTGTTATTCAAATTTTCCATATTCTTATTTTCTGTCTTTTTGGTCTATCCATTATTGAGAAAGATATTTAAGTCTCTGACTAAAATTATGGATTTGTCTATTTCTCAAGTCATTTTTTTCTTCATGTATTTTGAATGTTACTAAAATGCACATATCTTTAGGATTGTTATGTCCTCATGATTAATTAGCCACATTATTATGAAATGGCCCTCTTTACCTCTGTTAATATTCTTTCCTTTGCAGTGTACGTTCTCTGATAATAATACAGTCACTCTAGCTTTTTAAAAAATAATGTTAACATAGTATATCTTTCCCCATCTTTTATGTTTCACCTATTTGTGTTTTTATATTTAAAATGGATTATCTATAAGCAGCATATGGTTGAGTCTTTAAAAAAGATTTTTTTCCATTCTACCAATCTCAGCCTTTTAATTGGGTTGCTGTGAGACCATTGACTTTAATATGACTACTGATACAGTTCTGTTCAAAACTACCATCTTGCTATTTTTTGTCCCAACCCTGCCTGTTATCCAATGTCTGGAAACTGCTGTTTCCCATATTTTGACCATTTTTTGAGTCATTCATGTGAGAGGGTAAATCCACTCTGTTACTTCATTATTGCTGGAAGTAGAAGTCCTCTATGTTTTGTTTTTCATACTGACTTGTTATTTATATTTGGACATTTGTTATTATATATACGGACATTAGTCTTGTCTTTATACATGTGACAAATATGTTCCTCCAGTTTATCAATATTCTTTTAATTTTATTTATGGTGATTTTTTTTCATAAAGAAATTTTTAATTTTGATGTCAGATCTTTCTCTTCCTTTGGGTTTTTATGTCATGTATGACTGCCCTGTATTTTCTTCTAAATTGTCATGTTTTAAAAGAAGAAAAATAACCCCTCAGTATGAATAAGTTTTATTTTTAACATCAAGTTTATTAATTATAAACGTAATACATGCACATGGTAAAAAACAAGTAAAACAGAAGGCTATAGATGAAAATGAAAAGTTCCTTTTGTGTTCTCCCAGTACCCCTGCTTGCCAACTTCCTCTTGCCAGAGGTAACTTCTGTTAGCAATTTCTTGTATATATCCTTCCTTACATACTCTGGACACATACATACACATGCATATTTATCCTTTTGTACACAAACAGGACACACACACACGCGCACACACACACACACACGCGCACACACACACACACACAGGGTTCTGCAATTTTTCATTTAACGTTATATCTTTGAGTCCTTAACGTGACTGAATTTTATCAGATGTTCACCAGACTGACAGAGGGACCAGGGCAGTCAGAGAACACAGTAAGGAAAGTGCACAGAAAAAGGTATATTCACCTCTGTAAAGCCAACACTTAGCACAAAACCTGGCACATAATAAATCCTCAATAAATAAGTGTTAAATAACTAAAGGGAAAGAAGAACTTGAGAAAACTGGAAACAAATTGCTACCTTGACCATTCTTCTCAGGCCAAACCGGGTCTCTGAGAGTTACCACCTCCCAGGGCAGCAGGGAACAATACCTGATGATAGATGAGGACATGGAGAGCTGGACCTCTCGCCTGCAATAACTTTCCACTGTGTGTCTCTTCCCCCACTAGATTCACCACCTCCAGCACACACATTTAGTTCAAATGCACAGTTCACACTGACTACACAGTCTGGGGGCTCAAAGACTACACAGCTCAACTATAAACACACTCATACATACAGCTACCATTAATCAGTACCTACTGTGGGATAGGCACCATGCTGGGAACAACAGCCCTGCAAGGTTAATGTCAATTTACCCCCATTTTATAGATTAGAAAACTGAGGCTCCAAGAATCCAAGTGACTTATTCAGGGTCACACAGCTAGTAAGTAGCTTCCAGAGACAGCTCTACACCTTAATCAGGTCAGCCTGCTTTTCTGTCGGTCCTACAGGCTCTGTGCTATTTTCCTTGCCTGGCACTCCCTTTCTCCACTTGTCTCATCTAGTGTTTTGTGGAAGCCAGGCAGAGATAGAAACATGGGGTTGTGCAGGATCCATGCTAGGCTATGGAATACACTGTGAGGGATGAGTAGTGAGTCAGTCATAAGAGTCTATGAACAAGAACAAACACATAGGGGAGGTATTAAAAGTTCAGAAAGGGAGTGGAGCCTGGGAACTGGAGAGCACCCTCAGGAGCCTAGGATATGAATATTGTGGCAGCTCAAGAAACTCTAATGCAAGTATTTCTCTCTCCCTAGGTGCTTCTGGTGAGCTGCTCACAAACATAGCCCTTTTGCCTGCAGTCTTATAGCCACTGGCCAGTATATCTCCCCGCATCTTAATCCTATTCATTCTCAATGCCCACATTAAGTCTCACCTCGATGAAGCCTTTACCTATTAACCCAACTCATTCCTCTCACTTTCTTTTGTGAATTACAGTTTTACTTAAAATCAGCACCATAATATATAACATGTGTTTGTCCACCCTCTTGTTCTTTAATTATTTCAGGAATCTTGTCTCTTTAAGTGGACTCCTTCACATGTCTTTTTTTCTATTGTTTCCCTGCCCTGTCTGAGTATTGAGAAACCTGGCTGGATGCTAGTCCCAACTCTCCCACTGAGCTGTGTGACTTGGAGCTTGTCACAACTTCTCTGAGCCTCATCTTCCGACCTTGGAAGGTTTTTGTAAAAACACAGTAAACATTTTAACACAATATAAGAATGTAAGGTATTATTGCTGAAGACATTTCAACTAAGGTGCTTCCACCTTTTACATCCTATTTAGTGGATGGGTCTATGTAAGAAATAGCAATCACTGCTGCTTGTTTCACACGAGCGTCCTCAGCAAAGGTTAACGGGTTTAGAACAAGAATACTGCACAACTGTTAGAGATGGTGCCAGACAGAGGAGGTCTATATGCAGCTGATTCAGGGGCTCTCCTTGGAAGCTACCAGGTGATTCCAGGCTTGCTCATTTTTAAAGCTTCTATTTTTCTGAATGTTTCTTCATGTAAATGATCCGTATCAATGCTATGAAAAATGAAAAGAATCTTGTGTCAAGTCAAGCCAACAGATGCCTTCAGTACCTTTCTTTCCTGTTCTTAAGGATAAGATTCCTATTCACACTTGCACCACACCACCACTCAGTTACTTCATCCACTCCAGTTATCTACCTTCTCCCTCAGCCTTAACTCCCTTCCTCGGATCTCAAAAGAGAAAATGCTTAACTTCCTCTTGAACTCTCACTCCTATCCCTCCCTGCAATTGTCCAAGGCCCTGCTCCATGAGTCCATCTGTCCCTGATCCTGTATCTATATCCTCTCCCTCTCTATGGGCTCCTTTCTCTCAGCTTACAAATTTGCCTATCCTAAAAAAACAAGACAAAAGAGAAAACGAACAATCCCTCCCCAGCCTACAACCCCACATTTCTTCTCCTTTTCACAAAAATCTTGAAAAAGTAGTCTCCACTCCTTCTCCACTTCTTTATCTTCCATCTTCTCAAGTCACTGCAATCTGGTTTCCAGCCCCATCACACCACTAAACGGCCCCTGACAAGGTCACCTATGGCCTCCTAATTGGTAAATCCAAAGGACACTTTGCAGTACTCATCATTTTGGAAATCGCTGCTGCATTTGACACTGTTGAGCAATTCCTCCTTGAAACTCACTTCTTCCATAGCTTCCAGGACACCTTTCTCTCTTGGCTTTCTCCATGGGTTTTCCTTTCCATACCCACCTCTTAAAAGTTGGTACTGCCCAGGTCTAATTCCCAAGAGATGTTCCTCAGAGGTTCTTCTCTTCTCATTCTCCCTAGAGGATCTCATCCATTGCCATGGCTTCAGCTATCACCTCCAGGGAACACTCCTATATCCAACTGTTACCTACTAGAAAACTTCCCACAATGTCCTGCAGGCACTTCAAACTCCACATGTGTATCCCTGATTAAAACGTATTGACTACAAAAGAAGGTATAAACTCTTTCAAGTGTGTAGTGAGGTAGTTTTTAGTTTTTAATAGATAGAAGCTAATCTTTATCTAGCAAAGTGAAATGAGTAGCCCTGCTAGTTATGCAATTGTAGGGTAAGTAGTGTAACAGGAACTTTAGAATTTTTTGAGTGACTTAGCAAAAGCTGTCTTACCTCCTGACATGTATAACTCACTGCTGGAGAAGAGGCAGGTCAATATGCTTAGGAAGCCTGGAGGTCTTCCGGGAGTTAAGAGACCACCTACTTTCAACCCCTTCTTTCCAAATTTAGAATTAGGAACATGTGTCAGGGTGATCTAGGGGGCTTTATCCAAGGCCCAGTGCCTGGGAAAGGCACCAAGGCACCAAAAATAAAATATCTTGAAGAAAGAAGAAGGCTTAAGTGGGGCTCCTGACTCAACTCAGGGGCGTACATCTTTGTGGGCAAGGACTAGCTTCACGCATACATACCTGTGGCTGATTCAAAGAGCTCTTCTAGACCCAGACACTCTGACACATATGGTACTTTAGAGAACAATGACTGCACATTTGGGTGTGGACTAAAATATATGTAACCTCGGAGTCCAAGTATAACGGCACTGCAGGGCTGGGAGGGATCCACACCAGCCAGGGTATCACCATCCAGTCACCAAGCTTCTGTGGGACTGGGTAGGATCATCGGTTCTCAAGATGAGCCCCACGTGGCAGTAAGAAACAGCAGTAGCAGTGGACGGATTCTCCAACCAGCTTTGGAAGCAAAACTGGCTCCATCTTTGGAACCAGTTTTGGAAAGGTGAGGAAAGGCCCCCAAATGTACTACTACTCAGATATGTGAAAGAAAAGGGTAACAACTGAACTCGAACCCAGAATTCTGCAAACAGATCTTACTAATCACACATGGCATACAAGGCCTTGCCTACCCCCTCAGTCTCATTTCTTGACACATTCTGCTTTGCACTTTATGCTCTAACAATAGCGAACTTCCTAGAGGTTTCCCACCTCTATCCCCCTCAAGTACCACAAAACATGCTGCTTATTGTCTACCTTTGCTCATGCTATCTCCTGAGCATGGACTACCCTTCTCCATCCTTACCCCCATTTCCCTGGCTATAGTCCCGAGACTCAACTCAGGTGGCCCTTCCTCCAGGAATCTTTCCCCGAGCCTCCTGGGCTGGGTGAGTTGTCTCCTGCCGTGGTTCCCTTAAGGTTTCATGATTACCCTACTGCATTCATAAGTTTATGTGCCTGTCTCTACCACTAGGTTCACTGGTCCCTAAAGAGTACGAATCACGTCTCTCATCTTACTCATTCTTGTCTCCCAGCACCTGGCACATTTGCTTAGCACATAGCAGATATTCAGCAAGTGCTTGTAGAATGAGTGAAGGTGAGCATTTGTCACTCTGAGGCCACAACCTCCTTTTACCCCCTCAATCTTCTGAAGGTCTAGATACCTAGTCTTTATTGAACTGTCTCCTTGCCTTGCCCCCAGATGCTCTAAATTAATAACTGGTTTCCTATATGCATTTACTAAACGCAAAGCACTGAACTAGAAAGTTTATGGGGAAAATACAATGAGGAATAAGATTCAGACCTCATACTGAAGGAGCTCTTAGAAAACAACCTTCTTCCTTCAACCTTTCCGATTCTCAGACAAGACTCCCCTTTTAGGAGGCTCTCCTGGATTTATCCCCTCTCTAGCCCCCCACCACATTAAATGATCAACAGTTTCCTCTCACTTTACTTGGGCAAGTATATATTTCTATTGATTTCAGTGTTATCTGTCTTATATACACTCTAATGTTCAAAATTTATTCGGGGTCAGTGAATGGTGTCTACTCTGTGTGTGCGTGTGTCCTTCATTTTGTATTTTGAGCCACTACTGCACACTGCTATCAACTTGTAGATTGACAAATTACAAGGGTTTGAAGGTTGGCCTGAAAACACAATGGAAGCACATTGGTTAAAAGACAAAGGGTGAGAGAAACAGGAAACGGTGCAACAATTTACAATAAATAATGGCATCACAAAATAATTTCTCTGTGATGTCGTTTAGGACCTTTGCTGAAGCTTACACACCACAGGGTGCTACCACATTAAATTACTCTGTATTTAAAGAAACATTAGGATTGATTGTTGAGTTTATTTCAACCTACTGAAAATACAGACTCCAGTCACCCTTTCCTGAGAAAGACACCAGGGAGGTCCCTAAACCCCGGAGGCTTATTATGTTGTGAATAATTCCCTCTTCCTGGGCAGTAATTGCCACAGTCTCGAGTCTAACAGACTTCACTTTGCTAGTAGAGAACCAGCTTCTGTTTCAGCCAGACTTGTAATCAGGCCTTTATGCTGTTTTCATTTACGCTTCAATCCATCAAATTGGCTTTGGAATGTGGAATTTTTGCACTCAGCCGTTATTTTCCATTATGTGTTCCAGTTCTGAATGCCAGACATAAATGGCCATTTGGCCACTGGTTAGCCGCCAACAGAGCAGAGCTATATCCTAATTAAGAATTACTTTGTGTGTTATGCCAGCCTGCTGAGCTGGCAGGTGAACGTTGACCCGAAAGGGTGAAGACCTCCACTTTCTGTAACTGTAATTCTGCAACAGCTTCATCCCCCTGAGTCTTGAAGACTCTCAACATGTAAACATCAAGCCCTCTGGCAGGTATTAGAAGAAGAAAGGGAAAGGGTCTAACATTTATGGAGTACCTCCTATGTGCCAGGGGCTGCACATTCATAATTAACGTCTCACTTCATGCAATCCCATGCTAACACCAGGTAGTCAGGTACTACTCATGTTCGCCCCATTTTATAGACAAGGATACTCAAGTTCAGGGAGGTTAAGTAAGTAAGCACGGTCATATAGCTAGTAGATGCTAGACCTAGTATTTAAGCCAGACCTAGCAGAATGTGGATCTGATGCTCTTTTTCCTACACCCTGTTGCTTTTCTTAGCAATGGTATCCAGCACCTACCTGTTCCCTACCTCTCTCCTTGTCCCTGTGTCCAAGGAAGAGGCCTACTGGTAATTTCACTTACTTTGATATTTTGCCTAGGCATGGACATCCCTCAGTTTTTCTTCTCTTTTCTCACTGCAATGACTATGATCAAACCCAACGTGCCTGTCCTAACCCCCTCTCTCCCACTTCCCCCACCACAGTAACTTACTAGAACGTTTGTAGTTTACATATTGGATGAATCAGTGCATCACACAGCATTTGAACTCCGAAATCCTTAAGGTCATTTCCACTTAAGTCTAGCAACGTTAGGTTCTCATTTCTGTTGAGGACAGAGGCGAGGGCTCCACAGCATGCATCTGTGAGATGACATTCTGCTAGCCTATGGGGGATTGGGGATTCAAGAAAGAAACTGGTTTTACCAAGTTCCACAGTGACCCTCCATCCTCCATTTCATATACAGCCTGGAACAAGAGCCCAGGGTACAAAGAGTCTCTGTGCACTTACCACAAGGTCTGTAGCTTGCAGGAGGGGTGTTTCAGCCCTTCACACAGCACCTGCATGCCCTCGTCCCCTAAGGCATTGTCACTGAGGTCAAGAACTCGGAGGTGTTCATTGGTGTACAGTGCATTGCACAAATCCTGACAACACTCTCCAGTCAGGTGACAGGTCCACAGTCTGCCAGGAAGTAAGGTAGATAAGGTTGGCATCATTTCATCTGCATTGGGTCACTTTAGGTATTAGGATTACCCACTAGAGAAACACATTAGAAAATCAGAGTGGCGGGCTTCCCTGGTGGTGCAGTGGTTAAGAATACGTCAGCCAATGCAGGGGACAAGGGCTCGAGCCCTGGTCCAGGAGGATCCCACATGCCGCGGAGCAACTAGGCCCGTGCGCCACAACTACTGAGCCTGTGCTCTAGATCCCGCGAGCTACAACTACTGGGCCTGCATGCCGCAACTACTGAAGCCCGCACGCCTAGAGCCCGTGCTCCACAACAAGAGAAGCCACTGCAATGAGAAGCCTGTGCACCACAACCAAGAGTAGCCCCCACTTGCCACCACTGGAGAAAGCCCGTGCAGCAACGAAGTCCCAAAGCAGCCAAAAATAAATAAATAAATAAGTAAATAGATTTATTTTTAAAAGAGAAGAGGGCTTCCCTGGTGGCACAGTGGTTGAGAGTCCGCCTGCCGATGCAGGGGACACGGGTTCGTGCCCCGGTCTGGGAGGATCCCACGTGCCACGGGGCGGCTAGGCCCGTGAGCCATGGCCGCCGAGCCTGCGTGTCCGGAGCCTGTGCTCCGCAGCGGGAGGGGCCACAACAGTGAGAGGCCCACGTACCACAAAAAAAGAAAAGAAAACCAGAGTGTCATGTAAAAAATATCCCTTGGGCCAGGGCCAAACAGAGATTATGGAGGGGGAAGATTTATTCCCCCTAAATTATCTGGGTCTTCATTTATTGTTTCCTCAGAGATTATATCACGAGGCCAGAAAAAAATCACTTAATTTTGGGAGTTGCTGAAACATCAAGGAACTCTGCCTGTGGCTATTGTCCACGATACTTACGCCAGATCCTTTAACTGACAGTCAGGCTGTTTTAATCCTTTACACAGCAATTTCAGTCCCAAATCTTCAATTTTGTTATTAATGAGAAGCAGCCTTGTCAGGCTCCGGGTAGAGCTCAGGACTTGGGCGAGGGACTCACAACAAGCTGCAGAGAGGGAACATTCGGAAAGCCTGGAGGGATGGGGACACCAAGGTGGCTGTTAACCATGGCAGCAGGGAGTCCCACCAAACCTCAAATGCCAGTGCCCACAAGAAGGACAAGGACAAGCAGACACTTACACAAGATTCTCGATTATATCATTTGCATGCCGCAGACCTTCACAGAGATGCTGTACTCCTGTGTCCCCCAGGGCATTGGCAAACACAAACAGCTCTTTTAAAGTCTGACTCACTTGCAAGAAAGAAGAGAGCTCCACACAGCTAGCATCTGTTAGGTAACATGTGCTCAAGCTACCCAGAGACAAAGAAGAAAAATCAGCCACTGCTGTCATTTAGCTTCCCGGGAATGTTCTCCCAGCCTCCCCATTTAGCTAAGTCCTAGCCATCCTTCAAGTTCCAGCACCTGGCTCACCACTTACACAGAGCCTCCTCCCTTTCCCTGGGCTCATCTGGCATTTCTAAATGATTCTACAGTGTTTGGCACTTGATTACACGTTGAACTGTGTTGCTCTCTAACTGTTTCATATCTGTGTGTCCTTAAGGGCAGCCCTGTCACTTGTAGTCCTTCTGATAACTCCATCCACATCTAGCCCAGTGTTGGGTACATAGTAGTATTCTTTACAGAGTTAATATTTAATTAGCATCACTCCTGTAAACACACAGGATGGTAGTATACTGGAAAGAGCATGGGGTATGGAGATAGATTTTGGAGTCACATCCTGACTATACCACTTTTTAATGGTGTGACCTTGGACAAGTCACTTTTCCCCCCAATCCTCAAAGTTTCCTCATCTGTACAATGGGGTAAGAAAACCCACCCTATATAGTTATTTCAAGAGTGAATTACGTGAAATAACTTCTGGCAAGCACCAAGCATAGATGCTGGCACACAGCAGGCATTTAACAAGTTAAACAGTTATAAGATGATGCCAGATAGTTGTAAAAAACTTACTCTAGCTTCTCTACTTTACAGTTGGAATGTCTGAGACCCTCACAAAGATACTTCACCCCTGTGTCCCCCAGGGGATTTTCACTCAGGTCCAGCTCAGTGAGGCTTGGATTGCAAATGAGAACAGAGGCAAGATATCTGCAAACAGTCTCTGAGCTTCCAGGGAGAAAGCTAGCACACAACCTGGAGAGAAAGAAAGATGAACAGACACAGAATTGGCCACTTTATCATCCTACTCCCTACCCGCAAAATATCATGAGCAAAGAAAATACAGGCTCACCCATATGAGACCCCCCCAACCCTGAATATGTCACAACCCCCTTTTACCCATGAGAGGGACTTGTACGTTGCTCCCACAACACTGTGTCCCCCAATGAGAACTCAAAACATGTTGACTGCCCCCCAAAAGAAAAGAATTGGGAGGAAATATCAACACGACCTAATCTCATTTTAATTCCCTGCATGGATTTTAGCACTCTATCTCATATCTTCTTTCGAATCACAGGGGAAAATGCTATAATCATCCTTAATACAGTTTACAGTCAAAAGATCTTTCCTTTCCTTTTCTTTTATCTATAAGTTCATTACTAATTAATTTGCCATCCTTTGAGAGACCCAGCTCATCACCATCATCCATATAACATTTTTTCTTTGACACAAAGAGTGGTTTTTACTGACCTTCCCGTCTTCTCAATCTTTGTTTCTCCATATTAGGTAGTCCAATTCCCTGAACTATTTCCCATCAACTTTCTCTTCCATCACTTTCAAGAATTTCTACGATATACATTACAACCTCTGAGTCTTCAATTTTCTCTTGAGTTACCAGGCTCCAAACTCAGTCTTGAAGGGGGCTCATAAGGACATCACGTATCCATATTTCCCCAACTTGGAAATTTTAAATGGAGGTATTTTGCCAAAAAAATGAGTTTCAAAGTGGATTTAGAAAGCTTTAATGCTAAAGAGCTTTTACTTTAGAAAACCCCACATATATGTTGTGATTGTTAATTTTATGTGTCAAGTAGTTGGCTAGGTCATGGTACCAGATATTTGGTCAAACATTATTCTAGATGTTTCTGTGAAGGTACTTTTTAGATGAAATTAACATTTAAATCAGTACACTTTGAGTAAAGTAAACTACCCTCCATAATGTGGGTGAGCCTCATCCAATCAGTTGAAAGTTTAACAGAGAAAGACCAACCTCCCAGGAAGAAGATGGAGTTCTGCCAGCGGACTGCCTTTTGACTTGAACTGCAACACTGCCTCTTCCCTGTGTCTCCAGTCTGCTGGCCTACCCTGCAGATACTGTACTTGACAGCTGCCATAATCCGCGTGAGCCAATTCCTTAAAATAAATCTCTCTATATATTTATACACATTTTTTTGGTTCTGTTTCTCTGGAGAAACCTGACTAATACATATATAGTACATTTTTTATTATGGTCACCACATGGACTTTGAAGTCAGACACATCTGGGTTTCTACTTGTGCCTTTGCCATGTTATTTAGCCTTTTGAACTTGGGTTTCTGTTTCCTCATCTGCTAAAATGGGGATAGTAACCTGAATCTCTCAGAGCTGTTGTGCGCATTAAAGGAAATCATGTATACAAAGCACTCAGCAGAATGCTTAGCACAAAGTAATTGCTCAGTAAGTGTGGGTTTTCATTATTGTCATTAACGTTATTGCCACTTTTATTCTTCCTCTCCATGACTCCTTGAAATGTGTTTTGATCATACAACATCCATCTTGAGCTGCATTATTTTTAACTTTTTTCTTGCAGTATGGAAACTAATAGTGACAACTTACTTGAGCTTCTGTACTTTGCAATTTGGATCTTTTAAGCCTTCACAGAGCAATTTCAAAGCTGAAGCTTCCAGTTTTGTTTCACTAAATTCCAGCTCAGTGAGCCACTGATTGGTGCTGAGAACAGCTGCTAGCGCACCACAAGAAGCAGGAGAGATAAGGCATCGGTACAACCTTCAGAGAACAGAAGAATGACCTCATTACCTTATTCATGCTCTCCCCCAAAACAAAAGAAATTGACAAAAAAATTACATGAACACAGACAACAAATTCTCCTGCTCAGTTACCTCAATGTCTGTAAGATACAGTTTGGCTGTTTTAATCCTTCACACAGAAGCTTCATTCCGGAATCTTCCAGGGTATTCTTCACAAATTCCAAATCTGTCAGATATTGGTTGGTTTCAAATACTAAGGCGAGGTCTCTGCCATAAGAAGCTGTGAGGTGGCAGAAAATCAGTCTGTGTGGAGAAAAAGGCATTTCAGAGAAGAAAACAGAACTCTCTTTAAAGGTACCTGTTTGTCCCTTACTGATGTAATGAATTATTTAAATTCATTCAATAATTAATTTATCAGATGCTTACCACTGTGCTAGATGCTGAAAACACAGAAATAATTAAGATCCAGACCCTGCCCTCAAGGAATGCCCAGTTAATGGGGAAAAAATTAGAGAATCATAGATTATAATACAGTGTGAAAAGTAGTGCGAGTGGTATGCACAAGATATCATGGGGACACAGAAAGGTGGCACAATTCAGCCTAGCTTGAGGTGGGGTTTGGAGGATCAAGAAATATTTGTAAGAAGAACCACTACTTGAGTGTTGTTCTGAAAGGGTGATAAAAATTGAACAGGACTTAGATGGATGAGGAGAATGGGAGTGGGGAGAGCAGGAGGCGCTGAGGGACAATCCACTCATGCAGCAGCCTGAGTGAAAGCCAGGAGGCAAGAGATGGGATGCTTCATCTGAGAAACTGCCAATTATTTGCTATGGCCTACTTTAAAACACTGGAAGATATATATCAAACTGCTAACAATGGTTATCTTCCAGGTTGAAGGGAAGGGTTGGATTACAGGGAGACATTTACTTTCTAGATATTTAGAAATTGCTTACAGTGATCAGAAGTTATCAGGAAAAAAAATATCTTAAAAATCTGAAAAACATAATACATGTTTACTATAAATAATTTTTACAATAGAGAAAAATATAAAGAATAAAGTTTTTTAGGGCTTCTCTGGTGGCGCAGTGGTTGGGAGTCCACCTGCCGATGCAGGGGACACGGGTTTGTGCCCCCGTCCGGGAGGATCCCACGTGCCGCGGAGCGGCTGGGCCCATGAGCCATGGCCACTGGGCCTACGTGTCCGGAGCCTGTGCTCCGCAACGGGAGAGGCCACAACAGTGAGAGGCCCGCGTACCGCAAAAAAAAAATAAAATAAAGTTTTTTTGAGAAAGTTCTGTATTTCTACCACCCAAAGATAACCACTGAAGATTTTTAATGCATGCATACATATAGCATCATATGTTCTCTGTAACAAGTGAAATCACAGCAAGATTTTAAAAGACGAAAACTTTTTCCCAACTTCCCCTCCAACTCCACCCCCCAGAGGTCCCCAGCGTTGAGAGTCTGATGTGTATGCTCCCACTCCTTTCTCCAAGATCATAGAAACATATGCAAACACACACACAGGATTTGTACGTTTTACAAAAACAGGACCATAGAAAACATTACTACTTTACATGCGCTTTGCCATTCAGTCCTCATCTTAGGCCCATAGGTAAAAACTGAAATTTAATTATAGCACAAGGTCATACAGTAAGTGGCAAAGTAGTACTCAACCTGAGGGCTGTCTGGTTTATCCTCTAGGCCTGGAAAAACCATTAGAAGTTTAAAGAGACACGGTCAGATCCCTCTGATGCCAGGGTAGGGCAGGAAACAAACCTGGGGTCAGAGGGCTGCAGTGGTCCAGGGAATAAATTGCCCAGGGGGAGGCGGGGAAGGGCTGGAGGCAGAGAAATTCAAGACACGTTTTGGGAGAAATTCAAGACACGATATGGCCAGGATTTATTACCACTTAGGGTGATGGGGATGAGGCTGTACTCTGGCTCCACCTTCTTCCTCCACAGGGTAGTGGAGGCCACTGAGGAATGGGGGCTGTTTCCGGTTCTAGAATATTCCACCTGTAGGAAGGGCAGGCCCACCGAGTGGGACAAACTATTATGGTGGTGGGGGGGGTGTTTGAGACTTTTTGTACTTGATTACAAGCGCTTCACATTCTTGGTTCTGAATCTTTTCTGACCACTCCTGTTTCTTCCCGCCTGCAAAGACTTTCAACAGCGTAGGGGGTTCCCTTATGTCGGTGGAGGGGGGCAGGAATCTTCCTCACGCACCCCACCCTCCCCCACTGTTTCTGGAAGTTGGAACAGTCCCAAGGTGAACGTGTGGACTGGTAACAAGAGGCTTTCTTTGTTAAGTCAGAGCCCTCGGGGAGAAAAAGAGAGCGAGCAAGTGCCCTCTCTTTAAACGTGGTAGGCCCGTGTGTTCG